>NC_043707.1:115248114-115316883 GCF_006229205.1 Suricata suricatta
CCAGGCGGCCTGGGGAGGCTGTGGCTGCGCCAGGGGTGCCAGGCCGCCGTACGGGCCCCCGGCCAGGTGAGGAAAGGCGGCAGCGGCGTCGGGCGCCTGGCCGTAGGACAGTGGCGGCTGTGGGTAGGGCGGCGGGAAGTAGGGCGGCTGGAAGTCGGCGGCGGCGGCGGCCGGCGTGTGGCAGAGCGGCGGCGCCGGCCCGTAGGCCGCCTGGGGCAGGGACGACAGGCGGGCTCCACCAGTCGCTGCGCCCAGCCCGTCGGGGCGCTCCTGGGGAAAGTGAGGGGCGCGTTAGGCGACCCGCTGGCAGCTGTAAGGACCTCGGCCCGAGAGGACCCTCCTCAGCTGGCGGGGATCCGCTGCCGTCCTGCCCGCGTCCGGGGACCTGTGGTCTGTCCCGGAGTGCCCCGCGGGCGCCGGAGCCTCGGGCTGGGACAGCGGTCTCCAGCGCGCGCGCCCTCACCGTCCGTTGCTGGCGGAGTCCTTGTGGCCCCCTCCCTCCGAGATTTCTTTGGAGGTGGGGGTCCGGCACGTCCAGCCCTTGGGGTCCCGGATCCGGGGCCCCGAGACTACTCACCATGGCGGGGTAAGTGTGCACCAGCATGGGGCGTGTAGCGCTGGGCACGAGGCGTGGCGGCGGCGGAGCCTCGCCCGACGGCGAGCGCTGCGGGAAGAGGCGCGGGGAGCCTACACAGCCCGCGGGGGTCCCTTTGGAGCGGCGGGGTGCCACCCGGCCGAGAGCCAGGCCGGGCGTCGGGTCCTCAGCTGTGGGCGCCCCCGGGCGGATCCATAGAGGCGGGACGTGGGCCGGACGGGCGCTGATCGCACTTGGAAAAGTCGGTCAACGTGTGCCCAGCGCCCGCCCTTCTTCCTCTGAGCGCAGCCCTCTCCATGCACTCCAGTTATAGTGGCGGGGGCGCGCTGGGCCTCCGGGGCGCGCATTAAAGAGACACGCTGTGGCCGCTTTCTCCCTTCTCCCCAGCGACCGTTCAAGGGGAGGCGTGGCTTTGGGGCAACCCGGTGGGGAGGGTAGCTGGGGCGTGAATCCAACCCCCGGTTGGTCTGAGCCGCCTTCTGGACTCATCCCAGCTGTGGTGAAACAGAGAAGAATTGGAAGGTAGGATGTAGGAGGCCTGGGTTTGAATCTCAGCTCTATCGCCTTTGTTTGCCTGTGAGCACAGCGCTGCTCTGCCTGGGCCTCAGCTTCCTAGTCTGTAAAATGGGTACCTGTCCTTTCGCTAACCACCTCACCGGACTGTGGATGGGGCCATCGTCAATGTGGAAGAAGTTTGTGAACTGAAGACTCAAGTTCCCTGACTCATGTGCACCCGTGTGTTAGCATGTATGCATGTGCCTGAGTGTGTAGAGGACCATCACAGTCTTTTGAATGTTTCTGGATCAAAGACCCTCCAAGAGTGCACTCTTCACTCAGCCTTCTGGTGGCCGATAACTCCCAGTGCCAAGCCAGGGTCTGAGGAACCCGGACACACAAACTAAGAGAGAGCTGTCCAGCGGGAGGTTGGACATGAGTACCATCTGAGAAGGGCTCCAAATGTTTCTGAAGCCACGAGAGCCTGGATTGATTGAATATGTGTGTAACTGACCCACGTGATGGTGCACAGCCATCACACTTATGTGCGCAGTCTGTGTGTGTGTGTGTGTTATGGCCCACACTGGCTGGCTCTCAAGCCCATTTCAGTCTCTGCAGTCACTCCACCTTTCTCCCCAAACACAACTCTCTCGTCTGAGAAGCAGGGGCCAGGATGAAAGGAAGGGAAATGAGAGGAATTCTAAGGGGAATAGGAATTTTAAAAGCAGAAAGATGGTTAAAAAAAAAAAGCAAGAAGATGCTCAGGCCAAGGCATAGAGAAAATAATCACAGCAAGCACTTATGACAGAGTATGCTGTTACTTTGCTAAGTACCTGATGAATACTGAATTCTATAAGTCTCACATTGTCTGGTGAGGAAGATGAGGCACAGACAGGTGAACTAGACTTGCCCAAGGTCAAGCAGCCAGATGAGTGGCAGAGCCAAGGTATTGGCCTCTAGCTTCTCTATATAGTGCTCAGAATTACTATTCTGTACTGCCTCTCACTCAGGCACCTAAGAATTTAGTTCTGACTCCCACCTACCTGTGCTCTTGAGCAAGTCCCTCTTCCTCTTTGATCTCAGTTCCTGTAACTTCAATAGCAGTGGCCAAGTAGGGGAGCACAGAGAAGACCAGATGTGTTCTGAGGCCCCTTTCCAGTGAAGCAGATGATGAGAAAGGAAAGGTGAAAACATGGAGGTAGATTACAAAAGAAACGGACCTGTGGAATGTGTGAGGAGGAGACTCGAGGAGACTATCCCAGAGGCACGTGGCAGGTGTAGAGCTCAGGCCTGGGGGGCTGTGGGAGAGGGAGAGTCAGTCAGTCCCTAGGAACGTTCTGTAAGCTGGAACCACCAGCTAGGGTGGTGGATGAGGCAGAGCTGGACAGCTGCCACCTTCATGCCCAAGACAGACCAGAAGGCTGGAGTATGTTTGCATGTGTCTGTATATATGGGTTTGTGAGTCTGTGATGAGACTCCTTCTCTCCCACCCTCAAATTCACCCAAAGGACATCAGAGCGAGGCTCCAGGACAGGTGTATGTGGGTTAGTGCATGGCATGCAGGTTGGCGACCCCTTTGGGGGAGGTCCAGGAGTGGTAAGGCTGGCCCAGTGCCCAGCTCTGAGGATCCCTCGCTCTCTCCAGCAGGCTTGGGAAGGCCAGAATGACAGGACAGGCTGCCTGTCCAGTAGCTTCCTTGGGTTTTCTCACCCTACTTTGATGCAGCTTAAGACATCCCCTTCTTGCCTCATTTTCTTCCTTTCTACTCTGACCACTCCTAAGCCTCCATTTCTATCTCATCATTCACCTACGTCCTTTATGTCAGTTATTCATTCTCAGTGTTGGGGTTTCCACATTTTCTTCCTGTCTATACTCTTCAGGAGTGAGTGAGTTCATTCCTTCTCAAGACTTCAGTGACTGCTAGTTGGCTGTTCTCTTTCAACTTTGTTATCTCTAGTCTGTATCTCTCACTAGATATTCAGACTCATAGATGAAATTGCCAGGTGGATATTTATTCCAGACATCTTGTTGCAGCCATCTGAAACTTTCCAAGTCCTCAAGTGAACTTGACATCCCCTCCACCCCCGCCACCCACCCCAACCTGCTTCTTCTCCTGTGTTCTACAAGTCTGTATATGGCACTACCGTCTTTCAAATTAAAAAGTCATCCCAGACTCTGACCTTCCGTTCACCTTCATAAGCCAATCCTCATAGATTGTTGTCATTTCTAACCCTTAAATACCTCTCTCCACACCTCTGTCAGCTCTTTAAGCTCCCATACTCTTTCTCCTAGACCAGTAGAGTTCTCAAAGTGTGCTTCCTGGGCCAGTGTCTCCTACAACGTCTGCAAACTTGTTACAAGTGCTACTTCTTGGACCTCAGCCCAGACCTATTGAGGCAATAAACATGAGTGTGGGGACTGGAACTCTATGTTTGAATAAACTCATAAGGTGACTCAGAAGCCCAGTAAGGTTTGAGAACCACTGCCTAGACCATTACAACAACCCCCTAACTAGTCTCCTGTCTTCTTCATTCATTACTCTTCTGATGCACCACCAATTCCATTTAGCAGTAAGAGTGACTAGACCAAAGGAGTGTCTGGGTGGCTGTCAGTTAAGCATCTGCTCTGGCTCAGGTCATGATCCCATGGTTTGTGAGTTTGAGCCCCACAAGAATCGGCTTCATATCCTCTGTCCCCTTCTCTTTCTGCCCTTCTTCCACTCATTCTCTCTCTCTCTCTCAAAAATAAATAATTTTTAAAAAGTAAAAAAAAAAAAAAAAAAGAGTGACTGGACCATGTAACCTTCCTGTTGAAAACTTTCCTGAGGCTCCCCATGGCCCATCTTCAGGGAAAAAAATATAAACACCCTAACCAGCATTCCAGGCTCTTACAGCTGCAACTGATTTTTCTTTTCTGCTTCATGAACTACTTTACAAGAAGATGAAAGGAGAGACAATGTCCTCTACTGGCTTTGATACATGGCAGGTGCTCAGTGAATGCTTACTAAATAAATGATGAGTGGATGAGTTTATGAATTCCTCAGCTGATTGAGGGATCTTTTAAGGAAGCTTCCATGTGACCATGACCCTCAGTAGCTAGACAAAGAAACCGAGTATAATCCGAGGAGATCATATAAATGATTTTGCTTATGGCTACTGGGGAGACGGATGTTCATGATCTGCCCTTGCTTTGGGGGATTCTGAAAACTACCAGGTTTTGTGACTGCAGACTCGGGCACTCTTCTCGTTCAGGGCTTAAGGGACTCCTCACTTGCTGAGTCATGGAGGAGGGCATTGCTGTTTGCCCACTCTCTGGGACAGATATGCCTATGTGGAGGCCTGAGATGTGCACAGGGGTACACATCCAGACTCTCCTGAGCACATGGGGCTCACAACATAAATAGAGACACTCTTGGGAAACATATCTACATGTGGAACATAGGACATATATTGATATATTGGTGCTCATGTTTAGATATCATAGGCTCCCATTTGACATACTTAGCATGTTGCTCTTCTCCCAGGCTTAAATATTTTCCTCTCTTTTCAGAAAGAGAGCTTGCATTTGGATTTGATGTTAAGGAAAAACTCAAGCCTGCCTCCTTTATTGAGTGACGCAGCCACCTTCCTCCCAGCCTTTGGCAATCTCCTGCCCTGGGTCTGGTTGGTTGTTGGCAGAGTGGGGGAAACCTGGCACAAGGAGATGCTGACGCGCCACCTGGTGTTTATATCTCACAACTGCAGCTCAGGTTCCCCCCTTTTCCCTTGCAGCTGAATTGCCAAGAGCCAGCTTGGTCTTGTTGTTAGCCTAGTACCTTCCCCATTCAGGAGCCCAGAACTCTCTGACCATCCCTCACGGAAGTACAGAGCTCAGTCTGCCTGGTGTTTTAAGTCTCTCTGCAGGGTTTGACTCCACCTCAGGAGAAGCAGACTTTGAGAGCAGGGACAGTAGGTCTTCGCCGCTTGCTCTGGGCCCTTCTCAGCCACTCCTGTGACTTTAAGACTCTACACCCACAACTCCCAAATCTGTCACTCTGCCCAGACCTCTCTGAGCTCCAGACTGCAGAAAGCAACTTCTCCCTGGATATTCCACAAGCAGCACAAACTCACCATTTACCAAAACGAGCTTGTATTTTGCATTAACCTGTTTCCCAGTGTTCCCGGTGCCAGCGAATGGCCCCATTATCCACTCAGTGGCCCAGATCAGGTATCTGGGAGGGCTCTTTATCCCTCCTCACTTCCAGTTAATCACCACGCCCTGTTAACTAACTCCTACCTATATTTTCTCCATCTTCGCTGCTGCTGGCTTAGTTCAGACTTAGAACCTCCTTTCTGAGCTCCTTGCCTCAGTTGTCCCCCTTGCAGCCAGTCATCTTTCAAAAATGCACACTGGATCACATCCAGTCTGCTAAAAAAATCGCAGCATGATTCCATGATCTAATCTTTCTGAGCATAGCACACCACGACTTGTGAGATCTGGTCCATGCTCACTGGTCCAACCTCATCCCACTTTACACTCTTCTGTAGCAATAACGGGCTACGTGCAATTTCTAAGCTCACATGCCTTTATACCTGCTATTCTTCTGTTTGTCTATCTGGCAAGCCTCTCCTCACCCTGATGTCTCAGAGCAAATACTTCCTGAGCTTTCCCAGATGTATTCAGCCAGGCTGAGAGGCTCTCATGCTCCAGCCATACTTTGTTCAAACCCCCCAAGGAACAACTGATTATACCTCTAGGGGATGTTGCCTTGTTTGTTTCTTCTCTAGAGTTTAAGCTGCTTGAGGGCAGGGTCTGTCTTTACATACTTAACCCCCACCCCTGGACTCCATGCTAAGAACATGACTTTCAGTACAACTAATAAACAAATGAACGTTCTTCTGTCTGTACATTGGCCAACCACAGACAGGCTCATGGGACATGCTCAGCAAATGCTTATTGGCTTGTGTCCTCAGTGGGGATGTCTGCAGTGTGTGGGCTGAGGGCAGGTCTGGCTCCAGTCTGAGAACCTTGGCTCAGGCCTGGTGAAACAGTGGGTGCTCAGTTTCAGTGTTGGGCTGAAGCTCTTAGGCCCCTTCTCTTTCTGACTGGCATAGAACAGAGGTGAACAGCTGGTTGCCTAAAAATGTTTTCCTGTACAAAACATGTGGCCTGGAGATGTTGGAGCAGTGGTGATTTCATGGAAAAAAAAAAAGATCAACATTTAAAAATCAGATTTTGGATAAAAATTAGGGTTCCTGACTTGTCTTTAGAGATTAGAGGATGTGGCAGTACTACTTGGAACCCCTCCAGGTCAGCACTTCATTTGTACACAGGAGCACCAACTAGGCTTAGCCACCGCAGTATTGGAATTTGCAATCCCGTTCTGGCAATGCAGGGTGTGGACTGCAGGGTGTGGACTGCAGGTCAATGGCCTGCTCGGTCTTGGCTCTGACACTTTACTAGCGCATCAGCTTGAGCAAACCACCTACCCGCGCCTAGATTTCTTCACCTGTAAAATCAGGATAATGCCTGTGTCACAGGATTCTCGGGTGGGCTAAATAATACTTGAAATATGCTTGGCGGGGAGTGTGTTGAGCAAATGGTAGTTGTGAGCTCCTCAAGTCTGTTAGGGAGAAGGTACGGGACAGACCACACAGGAACCATCTTGTCACCAATGAACATTTATTGAGTGTCCGCATGTGCACAACTTTGAACTTGGCAATCACAGAACGCACTGGGGGAGGGAAGGGAGAAATGGAAGCAAGAGATCAGGTTGTGGGGGGGGGTCCCCCAGGTTCATAAGAAAGGTGGTCCCTGCGGGAGCCGCCAGTCGCGTCTCTCTGCAGAGAGGGAACCGAAGCAGGGGTGAGAATTAAAGCCAGGCACCACGATGGTGATGGGGTGCAAGCACTAGGGAAACATGCGGATTCTGGGGAAGTGTCCCTCCTATTCCTGGCTCCAGCCAAGCCAGATGGCACTAGGGGGACAGGGATCCGATGGTCACATGTCCAAGCAGGGATAAGGACAGGCAAAATAAATAAATCCCAACCCCCATCATCACTCTGCTGCAACATGACACAAAAGCTTAGAGACCAGGGCCTAAGGACTCCTGGGTCCCCTCAAGGAAGCTCAGGTGGAAAGAGGTTTCCCCCACCACACACCAGGCCTGTCTGCCCCAGGTTTCCCTGGAAGGATGAGGCAGTTCAGACCCTGGGTCATTGAAGTTGATAGGAAGAACTGCGATGTCAATGGCCTGAGTCTGCTCTCTGCCCAAGGGGCTAAGGGCAAGGGCCAAATGGCCAATTGGAAGGACGTGGACCTGGGAGGCTAGAGGGGGCACCACAGCCTAGGGGAGCCCACGCCCTGGCCGGCAGGGCACATGGGCTGAGGCAGCCAGCTCCTGCCAGCCCTATCCCACCCTGGGGCCTCCCTCCCTTGGGGGCATCTGACACAGGGCACAATGACACCTAGTGCCCCCCTCCCTGGGGGCTGCTCCAACATTCCCCGGCCTGGCAGCGATAGCTATGTTGATTTTCAAGCCAATCCCTGCCCCCATGGGGGCCCGGGGGGCAGGACGCAGTTCCTTACACTTGAGGGGTGGGCACTGTGCCCTTGCCCTCGGAAAAGCCAGAAAGCTGGGATGTTGTGTGTGGGGGGAGTTTGGGGAGGGGGGGTCCAGTTAGGGGGCTTCAGGGAAGATGTCTCCTCCCTCCTTCCCTCGCTGCCCGCCCCTGGGTCTGTCCCCAGTGGACACTTGCTCAGGGCTCTGACAGGCACTGCTCCAGGGCAGCCATGCGGTAGTGGCTGGCCGTCTCCTCACCCGCCTGCAGCCTCATGGCCTCCCGGCATAGCCGGTTGGCCCGTGCCAGCTCCACCAGGACGCCCTGATAGGCAGCGACCATCTCAGGCTTGACGGAGTTGGGGCTGACACTGCCCAGTAGCTGGAGCAGCTCCTGCGGCCAGCGGGAGCGCAGGGCGGCTGGGGCCAGCCAGGGCAGCAGGGGCACGCAGCCTGTGAAGGCCTGCATGCCCAGAAACCACAGCTCCTGCAGGTCGGCCCAGATGCCCTCATAGTCGGGGGACAGGGCCAGCACTGCCTGATCTGAGCCAGGCGTGGCCCGTGCCACATGGGACTGTGACAAGAAGAGGATGGCAGCTGCGAAGAAACCTCGGGATGCTGGTGTTCCCTGAAGAGCTGGAAGGCAAGTGGGGAGGGGGCGCGTGAACTTGGTGGGCCAGCTGCTTTCCCAGACCCTCACTTTACCCTCCTGTGCGGACACATTCTGGGAGCCGAAGCAGAGCCTGGGACCAGCCTGCCTGGGCTCAAACCCTACCTTAGACATCACTGTATGACCTTGGGTAATCCACTTTTCTGGGTCTCATTTCCTTACTTGTAAAACAGGGCCAATAGTGCTAATCTTAGAAATTGGTTGTGAGAATTAAATGTGATAATCTTGGTACACTCAACCTCATGGTCAGCCCTTCCTGCAGCAGGACAGGAGCAGGATGGGAGCTGCGGCCAGGCCTAGAGAAGTACAGGCGAAGGTGGTCTCAACAATTTGATTCCTGGGCCAGAAGAGGGCGCTAGAGCAGGGGCAAGGGGACCAGGAGCTGGTGATGAGGCTCTGCTTACCTGCCAGGCAGGGGCTCACCCCTGTACTGCAGACCCTCTCAGGCAGGCTGTTAGTCCAACCTGGTGGCATCTGTGGGTTAATAGCACTGGGGCTCTACTCGGGCTGAGGCGATGCAGCCTGGGACTGAGGGAGCCTGGGGCTAGAGCACAGGGGTGGCTCCTAGTTCACTAGGCCATGTTCCCTTTCCTTTGCTGGGGGACCCTACTGGGATCCCTGCACAGGGAAGAGACAGGCAGCTGAGGGTACAGGCTAATTACACCCTGTTCCCGGGCATCTGCTTAGCTCCTCCAACCTGACAGATGGGGCACAGGGAACAGGCGGGGACAGAGGGACCCAAGCAGACACCCACGGCCAAAGTGGAAGACACAGAGGGCTGGCAGGGGCTGGAGGGGATGTCCTTCCTCCTGCACCCAGCCAGAGTGAGGCAGGGTTGCTGAGAAGGTATGTGCAGAGGGGCACCAAAGCGCTGAAGCCTGTCATGAGGGAGGTGAGGTGTTAAGCAGAGAAAAACCTCAATGGGGAGGAAGAAGGTTCCTGACTCAAGGCCTGGGTGGGGGCAGCTCCACCTTGAAAACACTGGATTCAGACTCCTCGGGCTGCTGAGAATTCCAGGTGCCTATGCCTGTGCCTCTGAGCAGGTCTGTACTTACACCCACCAGACCTTCCCTTAAAAGTCTTCAGAAGAAAAGAATGTTATCATTTGGGGGAGAAGGGTGGGGTAGGTTGGAGGATGGAGATAGACTTCAGAGATTTCCTCTCAATTGGAAAATTCTGTAAAACCATTTCCTGAAAATGGCGACTTATGCCCAGCATATAACGGGTCCACCCAGATCTTTGGCCCCTATCCATTAGGACTGGGTCCCTGGGGCTTACCTGGAGAGGTGCTGAGGAGCCGGGCCATGAGAAGGCCCAGGGTGGCCACATTGGCAGCCAGAAGCAGCCTCCCTTGCTGCTGCACTAGCGCGGGCAGCGACGTCATCAGGGTGTTCATAAGAGATGTGAAGCAGGCATCTCGCCTGGGGAGAAAGTGGGGGGAAAGACGGGAAAAGGGGGGTTATTTGAGCTAGACCAAGGCCTGGGAAAACCTGGGATTCTGGGCTCCCAGCTTTACCAGGCAGGGTTTGGCAAGAAATGAGACAACAGGATTAAGAGTTAACTTTGGGCCCATTCATGGCATCTGGGGAGCAGAGACTGGGTTATACCTGGAGCAGGCAGACAGGCCCAGAGGGGTTCTAGACATGCCAAAACCTCGTATGGGGTGGCTCTGTCTATTCTGAGAGCCTGTCACTTTAACACTAATAGGAACTCATGGGCACAGGGAAGCAAAGTAGGAGACTGAGGTCTGAGGCAAGTCTGAGCAGCCCCCCCTTGCTTCCTTCAACCTCCTTCCCGGCCTCACTTGATCAGCCCTGGTGCGGTGACCACAAGGTTGAGGAAGATATGACAGCAGGTCTGCAGGCCGATCTCCACGCTGTCAGGCAGCACTGAGGTGTCATGGCCTGGGGACGTGAGTTCCCACTGCTGCAAGAAATACTTGCACAGAAGTGAGGGGGCTCCCTCCTTGATCAGGATCTCCCGGGGCCCATCTTCAACGGTCAGGTGGCACCAGCCGGGCAGAAGGAGCCTGGGGGGTGGAAGGAACAGGCATGTAAAGGGTGGGGAGAAATGAAGGTACAAGGATTCCCTTTCTTGGGGCATCCCACCTAAGAGAAATGAAAGCAAGAGAAAAGGACACATCCTTCCTTGTAGGTCCCGCAGGAAAAGCACATGCTTTGGTACTGCAGAGGCCGAGGCTTGAACTTGGACTCTGCCAAGTGGTGTATGTGTGGGCAAGTTACTTTAACCCTGAGTCTCGGTTTGCTCATCCTGAAGGCGTGGATGAGACTTATGTCATAGATTTGCTGTGTGAACCAAATGAGACTGTTTTGGTAAAGGGTAGAGAAAGTGCTTGGCATGTCGCAGATGCTCAATAAGCATGAGTTCTCTCTTTATAGAGAAATCTGGGGTTGGCAAGGAAGACCTGGCTGACCAGGAGTCCTGTGTGAACAAGCCCCCCCAAAACAAACAGAAATAATCCTAAAGGAAATCTCATGCCCCAATCAGGAAGCCCAGCACAGGCCAGTTTGGGGGTGAGGAAGTGTCCCTCTGTTACACTTTTCTTTAGAACAGTCTGGCTGGATAGACTCTAACTACAAACTCACCGGAGAGCATCCCCTGGCCAGGTGGGCCCTGGGGTGGTGGGGGAGATGGCCAGGGTGGCCACCTGCTGGGAGAGGTCATTCGCCTCCTCGGCCTCCTCGTAGAGGGTCTTGGCATAGCGCACAAGGAAGGGCAGCAGCTGGCAGACCTCCTTGCGCAGGGATGAGGTCTCCTCGGCCAGCCAGGCCCCCAGGATCCGCACCGAAGCAAACACAAAGGGCTCCTTCTGCTTCTCTGGCCCCACCTGTTGCCATGGGACCCCTGTGAGATGGAGTAGGACCAGAGACCCTCCCCGGCCGGGACAGCATGCCAGCCAGCCTAGGAATAACACAGCTAGAAGGGAATTCTGGCCTGTGAGCCCTTCGAAGGCAGGCCCTGTGTACCCAGCACCTAGCACATGGGAAAGATGTGCCCAACAGGGGCCTGGCAGAGAACAGGCCCTCAGGGCATGTCTGCCGAGCAAATTGGACTTTGGACAACATGTCCCCACACTCACTGGGACTCAACTTACATCCCCTTGTCCCCCCACCTCTAAAGTATTTCAAAGGAAACTCACAGGTCCAAAGCTAACTAAACACTCCCTCTACAGCAGCTCTGACCAGGGAGGAGTTAGCTGAACCTCTCCAGAGGCCAGGAATCAGGCAGCCCCTGCTCCTTTGCCCAGCTCCGTGACAAGTTTGTATATGCAGGTGTGTGAAACAATGCAAGAGGCTGAGCAGAACAGACTGCTTCAATTTGGAGTGTGTGTGTACTGGGGGGAGGGTTGTGAGTGGGAAGCCACTGTGTTGTGTGCGTGTGTGTGTGTGTGTGTGTGTGTGTGTGTACTGTGATGTGAGTGCACATATGGTGTGTGGTATGGTGCTTGTGTGGAGGCTCAGGGAGGGAGGGAGAGGGAGGCTCGGCCACTCTACTCCCAGGAGTGCTGCAGGATCAGCCCTCAGAGTGGGCATCTTGCCCTCTCCCCATTACACTGAGGTGCAGTTCACTTCCCCCTTTGCCTTGCCTTCTGGCTCCCCCCACACCAGGCTCCCTCTGTGGGCCGCTATGCCTCACCTGCTGCAGATAGTGGATGACAGCGCCGATGGCCTCCTTCATGATGCTCACGAGCTGCACCTTCTGTGGCTCCTTGAGCAGGGATTGCTCACAGCGGGTGCATTCCTGGATCCCCAACTCCATGAGGGCGTAGCAGGCGGTCACCACATCCTCTTTTACTTCTGTGCCTGTCTCCTCCAGCGCCAGCCGTACCTCCACACACGCCAGATTCACCAGCAGGGCCAGGAACTTGCTCCCGGAGCTGCCCGCTGGGATCCAGTCGGAGCCGCAGGCGTGCGCCAGGCGGGCTGCCAGCTTGAGTGCAGGGTTGCGCTGCCAGGAGCTCAGCTTGCTGCCCAGGATGCGTGCCAGCCCGGCCTGCAGATCCCGGAGGCATTCAGAGGGCACGGTTGTCGGGGGCAGAAAGATTGGCAGCAGCTGGCAGAGCTCAAACTTGCTGGCATCCTCGGCTTTCTGGAAATCTTCACTGAGACCCCGCAATACGGCCAGGAGGTCGGGCTCCGCCTCCTTCCAGCACTGGGTCTCAGCAGCAGCCAGCAGCCCCACTAGGAGTGCCAGGGCCTGGTCAAAGCCATAGCCATGCCCCAGGTATGCCTGACACAGGGCAGACACGGTGCCACCAGCAATGAGGTGCCGGGGCCCACGGGGTGTGCCTGCCACAGCTGTCAGGCACTGGTAGGTGTCGTCAATCATGGAACGGCGAGCAGCATCATCCGGGTCCCCCCGGGCCGTGAGGAAGGTGCTAAGAATGGGGATCTTGTTCAGGACCTGGGGATGGGCGGCCAGTTCAGGGTCACTACAGAAGCAGGCCAGCAGGGCCACACCCAGGGCTCGGAGAACATGGTCGGGGCAGCCATCTGGTGCCTCCTTGGTGGTCAGGAGACGATTGGGGAAGGTGAAGCCTACAGCATCGAAGATCCGCCGCCGAGTTTTGGCATCGATGTCACCTGCTTTGACTGCCTTGGTCACCTAAGGAGGGGGGGGTATGTGCTATCAGCAGGATGAAAAGAAGACTGCTCCCTGCACCCTGGGGCACTGACCATTACCAAGATGGGGTTATGGAAGGGGACTTGCTCTGGGGTCAGGAAGCCTCCAGAGGTCATTTCGTCCAGCTCCTTCCCTCCCCACCCGTGGAGAGAGATGGTTGTGACCTCGGGGATCTCTCATCTATGATTACCTACACAGGAGGGAGGTCCAGTCCTCCTCAACTACTCGTTCTGCCGTTTCATCACCCGGTCATCTGGGAAGTTCTTTCTGATGTCTAATCTAGATGCTGGCAACCTGAGTTGGGCTTAGAGCTCAGTTTAAAATTCCCCCAAGGATTTAGGGTCTCTCCCTAATAGCCCCCCCTAGCCCCCACCCCAGTAGAGAAGCCTCTGATCCATTCCCGCCACCATCTCAGGGGAAATGGCTCCTGTGTCTCGCCACTCTGCCTGTCAAAACATTTCCCCTTACATTTCACCTCAACACCTCCTCTGCTGCAGTGTGAGCCCTTGACTCTGGAGCCTTCTCCCTGTTGCCATGGCAAACAAGCAGAGACTGTACTCCCTCCTCCCTTCCCCCCCCACACGTCCCCCCCCCCCCCTTCTCAGCACTGCAGCTCTTGCTCTGCTGGCCCCAGCCTGGTTCTTCCAACAGGGCTAAGCCCCAAACCAGCTCCTTCACCCTCAACCTACCTACTGCCATCCTGGCCATCCCCTGGGACCCCTTCCCAGTTACTTCTACTTCTGCTACTCTCTCCACCCCCAGAGCAATCATCCCCAGCCCTCAAGTACTCTGCACTAGTTACTACCTGCTGCTGTCACCCTATGAGTCAGCTCCCATCTGCTCTGGGACGCCCCAGAGAGCAGACCCAGGCAGCCTCCTCCAAGGCTTCTAAGGCCCTAAGCCTTATTCACCCCCATTCTCCCCTTTGCTCCCACACTTAGGGGAGCAAAGAAGAGTCCAAAGGCAGGCATCTTGGTGCCGCCGGGAATGCCAGCACCACCTCTATATCCTTGGGGACTTTTTGACCCCATTCCTAGGGGACCCAACCACCCAACCCTTCCCACCTCCCAATTTTCAGTCAAGTCCTTACTAGCAGCAGGGCTGCAAACTGCTCGCTGTCATTCTTGGCCTCACGGAGGGCTCCCAGGTAGCGCTCCAGGGTGGGGTTTCGGCTCTCTGTCTGGTTCAGAGCTGGCTCACAATCCGAGGCCATGATGCCCGCCTTGCCCAACTGTGAACACAAGAGGGACTGAGCATCCCTCTGCAGAGGAGGGGTGGGGGTGGGAGTGGAGGATGGAGGGAGGGATTAGCTCTGAGGGAGGGGAGGATCAGGAGGGATGGGTTCCTCAAGACTGACCTCTCTTGTGGGAGCCCCTTAAAGGTGCTGGACCCTCAAGTTCTTAGGAGCGAACAAGGGACCCTGGCCAAGGTCACCTCCGGAAAGCGGGAAAGAAGGACCATGCATCCCGCTGCTCGGCTGGACAGCTCTCCTTACCAATCTCCCAGGAGTGGGAGGGGGGGCTGGCCCCACTGCTCAGCTGCCCCCTGGCACCAGAGGCCTGGTTTTATTTCCCTCCACCCAAGCACATCAGGAGGGAGTGGTGAGGACAGACAGGAAGGAATGAAGACATACAGGGGGTGAAGTTCGATTATCCGGACTCAGTCTGACATGAGGGAAAAGGGCATCCTAGGTTTCCTTTCCCCTCCCTTCTCCAGAACAGGCAGGAGACAAGCTTCAGCACAAGTGAGGATGCAGGGTACTGACCAGGGACGGCTTGGAGGCCCCTTTGGGGACCCCACCCCTCCAGCCAGGGCTCTCAATCGCCCCCGCAGGCTCCTTGCCTCCTCTCCTTTCCCTCCCTCAGGCAGAAGCTGCAGCAGCAGCAGCAGCAGCAGCAGCAGCAGCAGCAGCAGCAGAATTAACCCCTTGCATTCCCTCTCCTCGCCCTCCCTGCCCCGCTACCAGTCTGTGGATGCCGGCAGGGGCTGGAGAAGCAAGAAGGGGTCCCGGGTAGCTCCTAGGACAACGGAGAATCCAAAAGCCGGATAATCGAAGCGGGGCTGCAGAGATGGGGAGATGAGAAGGGGAAGAGGGTTCCTGGCGGTCACCACCTGTCCCGCCGCAGCCAGGTCACAACACGACATTGATGAAGTCACGACAGGGCGGCGATGAGATCACACTTCACGATGGCGCGGTGATGTCACGGAGAGATCACGGCAAAATCACGACATGGACAGCCCCCAAAGATGACAGGGCAAATTAAAAAAATATATATATATATAGCTATATTGAAAAGGGCTGTGACAAAATGGAGTCTCGACAAGGCACGATGATGTCGCGATATGGCGCGATGGAGTCGCGATAGGGTCCCCGGGGTGTGTCGGCATCGATCAGCGCCGGCTCGGCGAGGCCCCGGCTGGGATGCAGGGGAGGGCCTGAAGGGGGCTGAGCTCACCAGGCTGCGGCCCCGAGCGGCGAAATCTCCAAGCGCGATGCTCCTGGAGCCTGGGGCCGCTGCTCACGCCGCTTTGCCCACTCCCGGCTCCAGGCGGCTGCAGCTCCACCCCCACCCCCGCAGCGCTCTCGACCAATCCGTGGCGGCTTCACTCCGGGCTCTGGCCAATGGCACACCTAGGCGCTAAGCCGTAGGGGGTGCTACCGTTGCCGCCATCTTGCTTGTGGGTATTGCCCGAGTCTGGGGCCTGGGGCTCGCGCAGGGCAAGCGGAGGCGCAGACTGCTTGTGGAGAGCGGGAGGCGACAGCCTGGCGGCCCGGGCTCCTTCGCTCGTGCGTAGTTCTGTCCCTCAGCACTGCCCCACTTCCCCCTCTGGCTCGCGTCTGGAATTGAGCTTCCGGGGGAGGGGGGGAGCGGAGGGCTGGTTAGCACTAAGAGTGTGTTTCCGGGTTGAGCCCGGCGAGGTGGGAGGAGGCGGCGTTTCCGGCCGCGGTCGCTGTCCTGGGAGGCTGAGGCGAGAGGGAGCTGTCCGGGTGGGGAGCCCGCACTACCTTCTTCCTTTTCCTCCTCCTCCGGGTGAGGGGAGCGAAGGTTGGGGCCCCGACCCCATGGACCGGGAGGAGGCGGAGGCCGCCGAGAGCCGGGGCCCAGCTGTGTGGCCCTGAGCCCCGGTAGGTGGCCGAGGGCGGCTGACTGCCAGGCCGTGGACCTCGAGCTCAGGGGAGGGGTTAGCGGGACGGGCTGTTTCTGAGGGTGCGCTGGCCGGGTGTTGGGACCCAGAGGTGGCGCTCCTGGCCCGGCAAGGGCAGCCTGCTGCTTCTGGCTTTGCAGTTGCGGAGCTCGAGTCCCAGGTTGAACCGTGCATCTTTCAGGCCCAGGCCTGGTCATGCAGCATCCTCCATCCCCTGACAGACCGGGCTCGGGGCGCTGCTGTCCTTCCTCCCTCGACTGCTGCGGCCTCATCCTTAGCAGCTGTCTCTGGTGTTCGGTCTCCCCGCCAGGATAGAAAGTTGATGCAGAATAAGGGGGGCGGGGCTGAGCACGAATTGTAAATTACCATGCGAAACCTGCCTTATTCTGGACTTTAGAAAATTACTCCCCACTGAGGGGTTCTGTGGTGTCTGCGGTGAGCACAAAGGTGAAATGAAGGAAGTCAGAAGAACACCTCAGGCAGTTCTAGGACCGCTTTTCCTTCTCTCTCCTCCTGATGCTTGTGCCCAACCGACAATAGATGCAGTTAGTGAAGAGCATTAGCTAGCTGACTCTCCTTGTGCTTTCTTCTGTGATTAACAGACTGGGAGCTAGGAACAAATTGGAAAGACGACCTCCCAGAACAATCTGTTCATTTTTCCAGCTATTTGGAAAACAATGTCTGCAAATATAAGCAAAGTTATTCATGGCAGTCTGTTCTGTAACTTTCCCAAATATCTGAGTCTTTTTTTTTTTAAAGAGCTTTATTCTTGATTACTCATACCAACTGAATAGGCTGTTTGAGACTTGCTCTGTCGTTGTTCAAACATATCTTATCTCTGTGTACATAAATGGAGTTCCACGTATGTAGCTGACAGACTGAACTATGATACATCCCCCATCAACCTGAAGGATTAAGTAAACATTACCCCCTTCTCTGTCTGAACAGCTGCTGCAACAGAGAGTGCTTTTATTTCGGGTGTACTTGTAACGCCCTAAATGCCAAAATTATTGGAAGCTTTTCTAGATTTTCATTTGTCAAGTATTGTGGGGGTGTGTGTTCTTGCCCTGGGTGTTTTTACCCTTTGATTCTGTAACAAACCATTTGTATCTTGGTGATGTGTTGTTCTTGCCTCTGGTCAGCAAGGCTTTGACTGGACCCTAGCAGTGATTTGTGCCCTTAGGCAGTTGTAGATTTCAGAGGCCTGGCTGGTTAGGAGTTAGTTCATTTGAAAAGAGCTCTGCCTCTTATGCGTGGTTTGTAAGACATTGCACTTCTAATCAGCTTGCTAATCCAATGGTGTTTATTACTTTCATTTTCAAAACCTATTCATTTCTTTTATGCTTCTGTCGCCCACCTGTCACGCTATTGATGACAGGTGTTGAGTCACTTTGAATTTAAAATCCTTTTGTGGTAGGCAGAAATGTGTTGGGTAAGATCCACACACACACATACACGTGCACACTCACTGTTCCATCTTGAGAGGCTAGAGAAGTTGCTGGATACACTTTCTAACTTGGGCTCCATTTTATAATCTCTTGAGCATGTCACTGGCCCGTGCATCTTCAAAACTACTAGAAATCAGAATGGATGAAAGTGAATCAGGAAGAAGTACTTAAGTCACTTACGGCTCAGTGAAAGCCTTTTTCTTGGGTGGGTTGTACCTCAGTTTTGCAGCTTTGTGTATGTATGTGTCTATTTACTGGTATTGGTCAATATTGACATCCAGCCCATGTGATGCCAGTCTCCTTGTATGCTGGCTGGGGGTGGAAGGTGGAGTCTGTGCCATTTGCCACATGTGGGTGACAGGTGCACATTTAGGACAGAAGAATTTGAATTGCTTCCTCAGAACCCAACCAACCCTCATGATATTGCCAAGATTTATATAATAATTTATACAATGTAGGGAAGTTGTATAAGAGAAGAAACTGATGAAAATCATTTTTTCTCCGGAAGGGACCTAAATTATCTAGCTCCGAGATTCTAGAGTAGCCAGCACAATGCCTCGCATATAATAGGGGCTGTGTAAATATCTTTTGAGTGTCTATATGAATTCAAGTCAGGAATTGTGGATGAATCTAGAGGATCAAGGAGGTGACATTGAAGTGTAACTTGGATAGATTTTTAAGGTCATAGTGGTAAGGCAGTAGTAAACTGGAGGGTGCATGTACTTCCTAAAGACAGTCACATTATTATTATTATTATTATTATTATTATTATTATTATTAAAGCACATCTAGACAAACTCTCAGGTTAGTTTACCTCTGATAGTCGAAACTCTTCATAGATAAGAAGGCCTGTTTGGTCAAAGTCTCAAAGCTGTTACAGGCAGAATTGGAACTGAAGCTCAGATCTTTTTTCTTCAGGCGAGTGCTCTTTCTCTTCTTCCACATAGATGATTTACTGTTAGCTTAGAAGATAATAGAACATAAAGTGTTTCAGTTTTATAGTGGATTCATTTCATACCCCTTGCTATGTTTTTATCCTGATAATTACAGGCTTTGTCAAAGCTCAGATTTAAAATTTACAGGCAGGTATGAGCAGTGAAAGATAAATTTGAAATTTCTCTTTTCCCTGGGCTGTCACATTTTCTAGCATTCTACATTTCCAGGAATCAATTATTAATTACTTGGCATATAATTTCTTCCCTTTCTGTTTTTATAGTGAACGGGTTCTGCCTGTCTGGAAGGCCATGGAGAAGAGGCTGGGAGTCAAGCCAAGCCCTGCTTACTGGATTTTATCAGGATTTTGTTGGCAGATATCTGTGAACTGGTTGAGAAGCCTGTACCTGTTTTTTGCCTGTTTCTGCTTCAGTGCTTTCTGGTTGTCAACAGGTACCATTTTCTTTATAGATTTAAACTCTGTGTGAGTCTTTCCGTTCATATTAACGACTACGAGGAGGCAGAAAAGCAATCTGCTAATTGAGAGAAATGGTCATACTTTTGGTGGGTGCTTAGATTGTTGGGTTGATTTGATTTGGAACCACAATTAAAATTGGGTTCTTCCTCATATAGGGGAATTGGCATGAAAATTTTAAGATTTGGTGAAGATGTAATGAAAATAAGAACATTTGAAGTGTGCCCACGTGGCTTAGCTGGTTAAATGTCTGACTCTTGATCTCAGCTCAGGTCTTGATCAGAGAGGCATGGGTTCTGGCCCCGAGTTGGGCTCCACGCTGGGCATGAAGCCTACTTAAAAAAGAAAGAAAGAAAGAAAAATATTTGAAAGTTGGAAAGACCTGGATCCTGGTTCTGGATGTTTCTACTTAATAACTATAAAACCTTGGAGCAAGTTACCTATTGTCTGTAAAGAAGGATAAGATTCACCTTGTAGCTTGATAGGAGAGATACTGGGATTAAAATGTGTAGTGCAGCACTGTGAACATAGGTGCTTCATAAAGATTCTTGGCTGCCTTTTCTCTTCTAAAGGGATCTTCACTTACAGGGACAGTGTGTTCCTTGCTTTTTCTGTAGAAAGGGGTTATGCTGATAGTTTTCATAAAGTATGCTTTCTTCCTAGAGATTATGTCACCAGGCTAGAACCTCTTGCCAGGAAAAAGTGCGAAGGTTACATTTCAAAGGATACTCTTTCTTTAAATCATTTTTTCCTTCCAGTTCTTTTGTTGACATTGTTCTTTTCAGAGTATGGAATGTGAGAGAACAGTCTCAGAGAGACTTTGGAGTATGCTGCCATTCTGGGCAGTGACCAGAAAGCCTTGTGTTATAGAGACCACTGTCCGAGATAAGGAATTAGCCTTTTGCTCCTATAATTCCAAAGATTTCTGTTGTTTTCGTAGAGGAATCAGTGGTCATGATCTAGAGAACCAAGTAATTACTACAGTATTTAGCAATTTCAGTAACATCAGCTTTAGAGTTTTTGTTGTCCTGCAGTGATAGTTGATGATTGCATAATTAGAGCAGTGGGAATTGCAGTTGACAGAAAGCTGACCTAAATGTTTTTTTACCCAGATGATGCTTTGCTGGGACAGCTAACTATTTCAGGCCAACATTTTATGTAAGATCATTTGAGTTAAATAAGTAACTGATTTAGCACCATCAGGGTAGGAAAATTGCATTTTTTGAAGAGCACCTACCACATACCAGACCCTTGGTTATAAACATTACATGTCTTATCTCACTTAATCCCCATGATAATCCTAAAACAGATAGTTTTAGTCTCATTTTATACATAAGGAAATTGAGGCCCAGAGAGGCGGAATGACTTGCCCAGGGTCACATAGCAAGAAGAAGTCACGACAGAGCCAGAAGTTAAATTTTGTTCTGTTCACTCAATAGCCTGTGCTCTTTTTCTTCTGTTACTCTCTGCTTTCCAAACACAGATAGTCTTTCGGAGGACCAAAGATTGTGGTTGGTTTTTTTTTTTTTTTACCCTGAGCCATGCTGAGCAGCTCGTTATTTGAGGGATTCCGTGTATAGGGTAGGGAGAAGCATTTCTGCTTCTGTTTCTGTATTTCCAATCTAGCACTTGGATAAACACAGTACCGTGGGCTTACTGTGCTAGTCTTTGGTATCCCCTCAGCTTGCTGCTTAAAAGGAACAGTGAGCAGATTGAGTATAGAGGTGCAAAGGTGGTATTGTTAGGAGTGGTTCTGGTGCAGATTAGATTGTGCTAGTTTCATTTTAGAGAAGTTTGGAGCTTTTACTGTGGAAGAATCAAGAACCGTGTGTGTTCAAACTGAGGGAACTTGTAGGTAACTCATGACAGACAGATTTGTTATAAATTTTAACTTACTGGAGCCTTTCCACATCAATATTTTATTTATTTATTTATTTATTTATTTTTAAAGTTTATTTATTTATTTTGAGAGAGGGAGCATGTGCACAGCAGGGGAGGGGCAGACAGAGAGGGACAGAGAGAGAATCCCGAGGAGGCTCCACACTGATCGTGGAGCCTGATAAAGGGCTTGAACTCCTGAATCCTGAGAATATGACCTGAGCTGAAACCAAGACACTTAACTGACTGAGCCACCCACATGCCCCACACATTAATTTTTTAAAAAACATAGTATCTTTTTAGAAATAATTTTTTAATGTTTTATTTATTTTTGAGAGAGAGAATGAGAACAAGTAGGGGAGAGGCAGAGAGGGAGACACAGAATCTGAAGAAGCCTCCATGCTCTGAGCTGTCAGCACAGAGCCCTGTGTGGGTCTTGAACTCATGAACCACAAGGTCATGACCTAAGCTGAAGTCAGATGCTTAACCGACTAAGCCACCCAGGTGCCCCCAAAAAACATAATATCTTAATAGAAAAAAATGAATAAATGATGTGCCCAGAGGGGAAAAAAGTGACAGTACTGTAAATAAGAAAGTAAAATGATTTATAAGAACTTAAAAAAATGTACCTTCTTGTTACTAACCAAAGAACTGCAGAGTAAATCTTTTTAAACTGAGTAATCTGTGGAACTCTAACTCACAACTCCAAGATCAAGAGTTGCATGCTCCACTGACTGAGCCAGTCATGTGCCCCCAAAGAACAAATTAAAGTGAGATACCTTTTTTTTAGCCTATCATACTGATGAAGATCAAAGTAAAAATGTTTAGTGCTGCTGAAGGGTGATGTGATTGCCCTCATACTATCCTGGGAAATTTGAACAGAGAACTTGTGGGCATAAATATCAAGGTCCTTAAAAAGTTCATATCTTTTGACCTGGTAATTTCCCTTTTAGGAATTTATCTCAAGGATATATTTAGATGGATGTGAATGAGGACATTCATCAACACTCATTTATTATATGTTGCAAAGCATTGCTACAACCTGCCCAGCAGTAGGAGTGTGATGAAATGATAGTATGTCCGCATGTAGTATATTATCCAGCTTCAAAGTTCACAGTTCAGAAGAGTAAGTACATGGGAAATGCTCATGTTAAATGATAAAAGCAGGATACACAACTGCATATCCACTATGGTGCCAATTTTGTGAAAAGAGAAAAAATACTTTTATATAATAGAAAGCTTGAAACAAGATACATAGGGGGCACCTGGGTGGCTCAGTTGGTTGAGCATCTGACTTCGGCTCAGGTCATGATCTCACAGCTCGTGAGTTCAAGCCCTGAATCCGGCTCTGTGCTGACAGATAGAGAGATAGAGAGAGACAGCACGAGCAGGGGAGGGTCAGAGAGAGAGGGAGACACAGAATTCGAAATAGGCTCCAGGCTCTGAGCTAACTGTCAGCACAGAGCCCGACGCGGGGCTCGAACCCATGAATGGTGAGATCATGACCTGAGCCGCAGCCGGATGCTTAACCGACTGAGCCACCCAGGCGCCCCAAAAATGAATAAATGTTAAAAAAAAAAAAAAAGAAACAAGATATATAAGTAAATGTGTGTGTGTGTGTGTGTGTGTGTGTGTGTGTGTGTGTCAGTGCAGAGCCTGATGTGGGGCTCGATCTCATGGTTCCTAACATAATGACCTGAGTGGAGATCAAGAGTTAGGTGCTCAACCAACTGAGCCACCCAGGTGTCCCCTGTTTGTATATTTTTTGAATAGTGGAATTATTATCTCTGTATAATTTCTGTGTTTTCCATCTTTTTTCAGTGTACATGTATAACTTTTTTTTAAATAAGGGGCAAAAAATCTACCTGACAAAGCAACAACAAAATAAGAGCAGCAAAAACCTGCTGTTGGTAGTCTGAGTCAGTATTTATCTACTAGTGAGTTTGTTCAGTTTTTTCTGAGACCTTAAGTTTTCCCTGATAAAATACATTGATTTTTTGCTGTTGTCATTTAGCTTATGGATTATATGTTTATTTTTGAGAGGGAGGGGAGCAGAGAGAGAGGGAGACACAGAATTTGAAGCAGGCTCCAGTCTCCGAGCTGTCAGCACAGAGCCCAACATGGGGCTTGAACCCATGAACTGGGGGATCATGACCTGAGCTGAAGTCAGACTCTTAACTGACTGAGCTGGCCAGGTACCCTGGATTATATGTTTTAATGCTGAAAAACTGACCAAAATAAGGTAGCTCTCCTGTTATCCCCACTCCTGTTTACCACTTGGCTGTTTACTCCATCTCTAGTAGAACCCCCGGCACCTGCTGACTTATGTATAGTGGGCTTCTTTTTTATTTCAATTTCTGGGTTCAGTGCTGAAGCCCACTGCTAGAAGCAGTGATTATAGTTTGTCTGTTAAAAGATGCTTTGTGTTTTCCTTGTAGGCCATTGAATCACTATTTTACTGTTTAATGTTATTGTTAAATGGCTTAAAAATAGAATTTTTGGGGGCGCCTGGCTGGCTCTGTTGGTGGAGCATGTGGAGCATGTGACTGTTGATCTCAGAGCTGTAGGTTTGAGCCTTGTGTTGGGTATAGAGATAAAATCTTTAAGAAAATAGCATTTTGGACCTGGAGATTATCAGTATTGGGAGATAAAAATTAGGTGATTCCAAGAATTTGGAAATTCTTGCAATAGATGTCAGCTTCTTAAGGGCAGAAGTTTTGCCTGTTTTACTTCTACTAGGTATTCCTAGCAGGTGCTGAGTGGTTGGTATGTAGTAGGTGCACCACAAAAATATCTGTTGACTGAATAAATTAATAAATTAGAAATAAGGGAATTGACTTTTGAGACTTAAACTTGAAAATTAACATAATCTATCATTTGAGAGTTAAAATTAGCACAATCAGAGCAGAGGTATATGAGGGCACTTTAAGGAGACACAATGCCTTTGAGAGGAATGAGATCTGATTAAAATATTCACAAATATATTAACATATCTAAAGAAAGAATATGTACATCTGAAGAGCTCTGCCTGCGAGTGTGTGGGAGGTGAGAGGGCCTGAACCAGCATTGGAAACCTAAACTGTGGAGAGTCACCAAGGCTCCTGTAGGCCTGAAGCTGACAGTTGGCTATGAAAACTTCTGCTGGCCTTCCCCTGCTTCTGGGAAGTAGATCATCCAATTAGTTAGTATTAGTTAATAAACAAGAGAAAACGTATTCAATTCAGAACCGGTTTTTGAGAACTTACTAGCTGTTTGGTCCTAGGCTAGGAACGATGAGTACAACGCAGTTCCTGCCCTCGAACAACTCCCACTTCGATGAGGGAGGGAGGAGATAGCTGTATTACTCTCGGGCCCTGGTCAACGAAAAAATAGAGGGGTGCAGTGCTGTCCTTAGTTCCCCTTCCAGCCCATTCACTGCACTTTCTAATTATTCTTCCCTCACTCCCTTGTCAGCTTGTTCCTTCACTGTTTTGTTCTTCTGGGTTCGTTTTCTACCCTTTCTTATCTCACTCTTGTGTGCGCCCCCTGGGCAGCCTCATTTTTTCCCATAAGTGTAAGATGTGTGCTGTCTACTCCCAAATCCATAGCTGTTCATTCACTCCTTTCCAGAGCACATAGCTGCATAGCCACAGTATGTCATACATTTCCAACTGAATGGCTCACAGCTGCCTCTAACGAAATGTCTCAAGACCAAATCCATGGTCCTTTGCCCCGTTCCTCCTGTATTCTATTCCCTATAACAGTGAAAAGACCACCTCTTCTTACATTCTGAGGTAGAAATCCCTGAGTCATTCCACACTCTTTTCTCTCCTCCACATTTAAATCACTGTTTGTAGAGTCCCGTCTTGTACAGAGTGCTGTTAGTCTTTTCACTGAAGTATTCGGATTCAGGTAAACATAAGCTCCTTTCTGATATATCCCCTGAGGCCTCTGGTTTGAAATTCTTCTTTAATGTTCTTGTTGTGTCTGTACATCTCTCTGTTATTGTATCATGGTTTACTGTGTGTGTGAGGCTTTGTGAGGGGAGGTCAGAGTGGGTCTTGCTCCAGAGTGGGGTCCTTGGTCCTGAGGTGAGGTTTTTCTGGTGTGTGCTGGTCTGTGGTGTTAATGTGATTTCCTTACTCTGGCAGAGCCAAATTCTAAAGTGCTCCTGTTCTTACTGCCAGCACTGCTTGACCACTAGTGATTCTGTTTCCTTCTCTGCCCCATAGCATCTACTATCTCCTAAACCTCAGGTCTTGCCCTGTGCCTTTTCCTCCCAGCCCTCAGCCTGGCAGGGGACCCTCCCTAAGGACTTCTGGGGCTCCCTCTTTTCACAGCTCCTTCTTCTCCAGGGTCTCACCACTCAAATTCTAGCTAAATTCAGATCTCTGCTTCCTGGGCTCAGCAAGCCTCCTGTGTCCTCTTTGGGTTCCAGCTTTTGGTGCTGTGGTTGGGAAGTTGTCCTGTAACAGAAACCTGGGCAGTAGTAGTAGGGCTCACTTCAGGTTTCCTCTCTCGAGGATTGCAGCCTTGTACTGCCTGTTATCTCGTGACTAAAACCAGTTGTCTTGTCTATTCAGTCCAGTTTTACAGTTATTTATTGTAGATGGTGAGTCTGGTACCAGGTATGCCAGGGAGTAACCTGTGTTCTAAGTAAGTAACTGAAGTAATCATATCGGATGTGTCTGGGAGCAGATGGCTACTGTGATTACTCACTTATGTGTCTGCTTCAGGAAACTGTCTTAATCACAGTTACGTACCAAGAATCTAGCACATAGTAGGGAGCAATAATGGTTTGTTGGATTAACCTAAAAATAATGCTGGAAATGGCACCACGTTGGAATATACATATTGAGAAGAATCGTTCTTTCCTACCCTATTTTTCACTTTTGGCTCATTAAGTGGGCCCTCCACTTCCCCAGGAGGGAACAATATTTGGAAGTGATTTTTGCCTTTTTTTTTTTCCCCTGCCTTTTCTCTGGCTCTCTCCCTGAATCGATGAGTGATTTTTTTTCTGATTGATGAGGTTGGTGGAATGGGCTATCCTTGGGATTTGCATGCATTCTGCCATGCTCTAACTGGTTTGCCCATGTCAGGACAGCCTGCCTATATATCTAACTGGGTAAGTTTAATTAAGTATAGGAAAGTATTAGAAAGCCTGTGTGTGGTTGTACATCTAAGCTATGTTCCCTGGTCACCTTATCACTTATTATAAAGATGATATTTTGATCTCCATTTACCTCTAACTGCCGTATTTGTTTAATTAAAAAAAATTTTTTAAGTAGTCTCTATACCTACCATAGGCCTTACCCTCACAATACTGAAATCAAGGGTCACATGCTCTACTGACTGAGGCAGCCAGGCACCCCTGCCATATTTTATTTTTTAATTAGTCCTAATCTCTGTGTGGGGCCCTCAGCCTCCCGTAGAGACTGCTGCTGGGACAAAGGCAGCTCCTGGCTTAGCAAGATGTCTTTTCCCCACTCCTTGCTATTCTCTTTGTTCTCATAACTGCCTACATTTGCCCCTGGCAGACAGAAGGCACCTGAACTCACTTTCCTCCTTTGCCCCTGCAGTTGATTGTACTTTGAGGGGTATAGCCCCTGTTGTACCAGATAGACCAAGTGGTATCTTTTTCTTTAAGAGAGTAATAAATCTTGATCATGCATTGGCCTTTAGGAGAAAAGCATTTTCAGGAGACTTTTTAGGGGGCATTATATCCCTGCTCTTCTTGTATCTGCTGGGCATCTAATTTAAGGTGGATGACTAATGGAATAAATCTCATAGTGATGAGCCTTCAGCAGGAACTTTCTCCTGCCAAACTGTCCTATATTCTTAACTACATTGCAGTACAGGAAGGTGATAAATTATTAATCCTAAGTCTGTCTTCTCAGATTGTAGGATAATGACTTGAGTATATGGCAGCTGGGGGAGGGTAGAGTTAACACAAACCACGCGAGCTTTTTGATTCTAAAATTCAGCTAGCATTGAACAGATCTTTGGGATCTTTTTATATCACAATTTAATTGACCTAAGTAAGACCAATCAAAATCCTCTAAAATTAGCCTTTCTCCCAGTGAAATGAGGCAATTGTGTCTGCTTAAACACTCTTCAATAAAAGATAATCATTTTAAGTCTCACCCTGTATCTCAGAGCATAATTTTCTTTTTGCCCTTCAGAAGCATGATGCAAACATGTATTTCCTAACTTGTGTGACAAAGTGAAGAGATGTAAGAGAATGGCATAACTGGGCAGTAAATCCAACTTGATTTAAAAGCTTTCTGAAGTGGACTTGCCTTAGGAGTTTCTCAAGGGAGGAAATAATACAGTGGAGAAATTTATAAAAACAAAATAACAATTGCAGGGCCAAAGTAAGCCTTTTGGCTTATTTTGGAGATTGCATAAAAATCTTACTAATTGAAACAGCTTCCAGTTCAAATCATTTTGTCGAATTAGGAGGAACATAATTAAGAACTGCGTGTGTGGTTAGTGTTTGGACATCTATTCTTAGATGAATTGTACTGAAAAGTTTGGGCCAAAATGTATAGCTCTTGGTTTGAGGGACTGCCTTTTGAACTTCCTTTCTGATCCTTCATCCAAGGGCTTCCTTAAGAAAAGTCAGCCCTATGTGGTTAAGTTCCTTTAAGCACTTTTGATTTCAGGCAATAATGGATAAGTTTTAGAGAGAAGTTGCAAGAATTGGTCTTGATACCTACCTTTTCATTGACTGAGCAAGAGATAGGAGGAGGCAGAGTAGCAAGAGTGTGGAACATGGGCTCAGGAGTCAGACAAGCTTGTCTCTGAGTCCTGGTTCTCTTATATACTGGCTGGTATTACGAAAACCCACCTTTCATCAGGTTTCTTCTCTACAAAGTGAGAATGACAGTGCTTCTCATAGGACTGTTGTAAGGATTAAGTAAAATATTCATGCAAAGTACTGGGTCTACTCCCAGGTACATAAATAGCAGTTCAGTAAATATTAGCAGTAGTCATTGTAACATGATAACATAATATGCTATTTGGTTAAACTCTTGTCTAACCCCAAGATGACTCAGTGGGCAGCAGGTTTGAAGTCTTTCCTAGCTTCTTTTTTTTTTTTTAATTTTTTTAACATTTTTTATTTTTGAGAGACAGTGAGACAGAGTGTGAGTGGGGAAGGGGCAGAGAGAGAAGGAGACACAGAATCCGAAGTAGGTTCCAGGCTCTGAGCAAGCGTTTGGCACAGAGCCTGATGCCGGGCTCGAATCCACAAACTGTGAGATTATGACCTGAACCAAAGTTGGACACTTAACCAGCTGAGCCACCCAGGCACTCCTCTCCTAGCTTCTTAAATCTCTGCCTAGTGGGTTCTCAGTTCCCACATTAAAAGAAAAAAAATTTTTATGTCTTTATTTTATTTTGAGAGAGAGAGAGAGAGAGAGAGACAGAGAGAGAGAGAGAGAGGGAGACACAGAATCAGAAGCAGGCTCCAGGCTCTGAGCTGTCAGCATAGAGCCTGACACAGGCTCGAACCTTGTGAGATCATGACCTGAGCTGAAGTCAGACGCTTAACCTTAACTGACTGAGCCACCCATGCGCCTCCAGTTCCCACATTTTTAGAAGTAGAATGCAGTCAGTCAGGCAGCTGGTCTTTGTGCATTGTCAGGAAAAGGAGACCTTCATTCACATGGCTTTGGTTGAAGCCATGATCAGATGAGCTACCTTGTGTGTTTTCCGTGATTATAACATGCCCCTAAGGAGCATGACTGACTACTTATTTTCTCTTTCAGCCAAGGTTACTTTTCCTTTTTCTGTTCTGCTATCAGGATCCCACTGGCCCTCAGCCCTGGGTTCACTTTCCCCAAAACTATTGATGTGCTCATGTTTGGCAAAGCCTTGTGGTAGGCTAGTTTATTGTTTTGATTGGGGCTGGTTCAGTAGCACTTTCGGATTTTGTGTCAGAAGTAGCTTGCCAGAGTTAGTCCCTTTCTTCAAAACCTATTTTTTAGGTACCTACAATCCTAGGAATTAGAAATGTGGTGGTGAGTCAGAGACACATGGTCTCTGCCCTCATGGAGCATGCAGTGTGTTGATTTCTTTGCCATTCCTAGGGAACAGAAAATCTCTTTGAAAGGGATGATGTTACTGGTGTCAAGATTCCCTACAGAGAGGCCGAGGCCTCCCTAGGGTCCCAGGATAATTCAGTGACAGTGGAGACCCAGTTCTTCTTGCAAAATGCTAGAAATGTAGGGGGCTAGGCAATTTGATGTCTGGTCTCAGTAGAGTAACCTTCTGCTCAGAATTGTGTAGGTGAAGCCCCCATCTACAATATGTTTCCAGCTTTCTTTCAATCCAGCTGACTCTCTACACCATTAATAACCCATGGCCCCAAATAAGCGGTGAAGGTGGTTATCTGGAGATTTGGGGAAAGTGACAGCTGCAGCCTTTACCCCTAATTTGGTAGTGTTTGTCCTCTGGTGACTTCATAAGTATTAGGTATACCCAACCAGTGAGCTCTGGAAACTCTTCTGCAACAGTGTGCTCCTGCCTTTTTGGCATCAGGTTGGTTACTCAGGCCCTCTGGTGAACAGTTCCAATGCTTAGCATCAGACAAGCACCAAATTATACAAATTCTGAATTTCTCTGGTTAATCACAAAAGGAAACTGTAAAATACCCTAAGATAAGCAGGAGTTAAGAATATCCTGAATGGTGCATTAACCATCACAGACACTGTACTAGGAAAAAACAAAAGCAGACAGGAATGCTGGCCAAGGCCTATCCAAAACTCCACCAACTTCAGACTCTGCCACTAAGGTGAGGGCCCAGTGTAGCTCACCCTACTCCCCTTTTTAAACCCTTCCAGTGAATGACAGGACTTTTAGGAATGCTGTCTTTCTTCCCACTGGCTAAACATTATGCTTTGATTCTAATCCAGCAGCACATTTGTGTTTGAAATAAATGTCTGCTAGTGGATTCTCTCACTTGTAGGTGATAAGGAGAATGTCTAGTATTATCAGACCTGGGAGATGGGGAGTTCATATTGATTTGGTTTTACTTCTCTACTTTAATTTCAGATTCAGGCTTAAAATTTTGAAAGGACTGGCTTTTAAAAGAAATGACTCTGGTGCATGCCTATGTGTGTGTGTGCGTGTGCGTGTGCGTGTGTGTGTGTGTGTGTGTGTATGTGACTACAGCTAGCTCAGTGTTTATTGTCCTTAACTGGGGGCAACCTGAGTCAGCTGGAGGTTTATGGAAATAGGCCAGGTAAAATGAGTGAGTCTTAATCAGAATAAATGAAGCAGCCTTGTGGAGAGAAGCTGAAGAGCCAGATTCCATTTCAGAAAGTTGAATAATCTGCATCCTGCTGGGTCGGTCTGTGGCTTTTAGCCCGAAGCAAAACAGCCCCAAGTGCTGAAGGAGTGCTCCTCTTCTCTTCTGCCTGTGCCTTTATTTCATCAGTCCCTAACCGCCTATTTTCAACCTGCCTCTCAGCTGTGCTCTCCAGAGTATGCTCATGAGCCGCACCCTGACATTTCTCACAATGCACTTTTCAAATACTGGGGTGAATTTTTATGTTACCCGTTCTATGAAAGGTTAAAGGGAGGGCTTGGCCTTTAAACTCAGGGATGCAGACCTTGAGCAGGGTTATGTGCCCAGGATGGTTGAAGCAGAAGCAAAACTTGTCTGGCTTTTCCATGGCCTTTTTACTGACAAGATACCCTTTTTTCCTTTCCAAGCTGTTTTGATTGAGACGTTTCGCCTCCACTCTTTCATATTTCATGTGGGGGTTGCTGCCTTGGCAGCATGGCTGCCTGTGTCAGTGGGGAGGGGGGGGAAGAGGTAAAGAGTGAAGGCTCTGTGTATGATGTGTTTTCAAGGATTTTTCTGTGTGGGGGGTGTGTGTGTGTGTGTGTGTGTGTGTGTGTGTGTGTGTGAGAGAGAGAGAGAGAGAGAGAGAGAGACAGACAGAGAGACAGAGACAGGGACAGAGACGGAGGGAGGGAGAGACAGAGACACACACACACATTTGGATATCCTTATTGCCCCGTGTAGAATTAATGTTACTTTTGAAGCAGCAGAGTAATATTGCTATTTTACAGATGATGATAAGGAAAGGTCAGTTTCACTGTGCTGGATAATTTGGTAGTGAGAAGCGTTGACCATTTCGCCCTGATTTTTATTTCTGTCAGTAGAATGTGTATTACAATGAATTTGAAAATGGAGGTATAAAAGAAAGATACATGTAGTACATGTCATCAAAATGAAATCTATTAAAAGCCACATGACTACGGTAAGTAAACTAAACAATACCAAATTATCTGTCAATGCTGCATTATGTTGATGACTTTAATTAGATGGCACGTTCCTAATACTTGGGATCCCTAGTTCTCATATCTGTTGTCTTCTAGTCAGTGCCTTAAAATATGCTTACTGTCTTTTTAATACTCCCTCTAGTATGCTTAAATGAAATCACTTGATGATAAAATCTGGGTGTTATGTACACACTGTAGAAACATACAATTCAGGTCAACAGACACTGTCTCCAGCTAAATAAAACCCAGTTCCTGTCATCAGAGAGTTCACACTATGGAAGCAGAGATAGATATAGAAACATAAAGAAGCATGATAAATTCCAAGATGTGCTATGGAACACAAAGAACTGGGCAGGGAAGAGTTGAACCCTGTTCTATAACAGGTTGCTAAGACGAGTGATACTCTGATCCCTTTGAACTTCTTTCTCTCAGATTCGTGTGAAGTGGTTTTGAACCTGGGGAGCTCTTTTCACTTCTTGATCTCAGAGGTAGAGGTAGAGAGAAGAGTATGTACATCTCTATAAAGTCTAGAGAACAAGAGCCCTGAGAAAATTATTTCTGTACAGATACAGATTGGCTTTGATTTAATTTAAATAAACTGGCTCTCAAAAATTCTAAGAATACTAACTACTCACACAGTTTTGCTTTCATTTACACACAGATGAGGAAGCATCTGCAGCTCTGCATTTTATTTGCTATAAGCAAAAAATGGTTTAAGATATTTAAGTATTCAAAGCTTGGTTGTATTGAGTCCTCGCATGGCCCATTTCAGCCCACTGCAGGTTTTTTTTTTTTTTATGACACTTACATAATACTCCAAAAGGAGAGATTTTTAATGGATAAATTGACACAAACTTTTCCTCTATTGGCCGTATCTGCTGAAAGAGCACTTCATGGTTTGCTCTCTTATTTCCCTATTTCCTCCCAAGCTCACTGCTATTTTATATAATTTACATCCCTCTGCCACAGTCCTCCAAATGACCTTCTCTTTAGAAAACCAAATGAACCAGCAAAATAATTGTAAAAACCTTCTCGAAAAACAAAGCAGGGCTCTGATTCAAGGTTCATTGTGTGGGTTTCCAGAGAAGGTTGGTACAGTTGTGATGAATGCAAATAATTTATCAGCCCTGCAGTCAGAGACAGCAGTTAGCTGCAGGTTTTTAACAATAACCTCTACAAGTGGGCCATATAGGGAATTGCTACATTCCTGACAACATACCTGGGGGCTTTCTCTATAAAAAATCCAGTTTCTTTTTAGAACCACTTCTATGTACGGGCCGAAGTTTATCTGTTATCATTTGATACCTGTGCTTTTTGAAGTACAAAGCCCGTGTTACTTAGGTGTGGGTTCGTTCTTTCATGCTGTGGCTTGGAGGCGTGCGTTTCTTGCTGACAGCATTCTCCAGAGTCTTTTAGTCATAAGGTGGTGGGAGAAAAAGCAAAGCAGGAGATTCTGAGCGTATTATATGCAGCGATGTAACCCCCTAGTTACAGGTGTTTTTTTTGTTGTTTGTTTTTTTTTCAAGTACGTGGTTTAATCATTTGCCTTCAATCTCCCTTGAAATATTATAAAGCCCTTGATGACTGGATCATATTTGAACAGGTGACTTTATGGCAGGAGAGCTATTTTCAGCTATACCAATGTTTTGATTAATACTCTCACTTATAGCTTGGTTGTAAAAGTGGCTTTGGACTAAACCTTAACAGATAGGTCTTTGAAATTAATAGCAACTGTATCCAGTTAATGCAAACTTTTTATTTTTAAAATAAATAACAGGTAGAAGCTATAGGTGTTAGAATTGTCATAGACTGGTTTCTGTCTTTTCACCTAGGTGACCAGAACTTTGAGGAGCTTTTTTTCTTTTCCTTCCCATTATTGCTCAGGAGAAGGAAAATTGAATAGATCTAGGTGTCATCTGTGATGGATGGCCGTTTGTCTAGGTGAACTGGAAACTATTTTCCACTGCCACTTTGTTCAGAAAGTTCTGTGGTGAAAGCCTGTCCTTCCTTTGAGTGGAGTGTTCTGAAATAGATAGCTTGCGGAACTGAAATTTGGTTGGTCTTTTTATGAGGAAAGATTGCTTTGTGATTTGAAAGGATTTTTCAGAGTAGGCAGGAAAGGCTGTTTTGTAGCTGGTTACTTTAGACTCGATGTCTTAATCCATTTCGCTTTTCTTCGGTTTCTTTTTGCACATCTCATCATACCTCCCATTCATTGCTCTCTGCAATTTAATTCGGAAAGCCAGTTCTGGTTTCTTAGTGAACTGAGAACTTTGCTTTTCTTTCCTGTCTCTGCCTTCTTTTAGCCAAGGAAATTTAATTAACATTAAGGAGCTGATTCGAATGACTACAATTCAAGTAGTTCCATAGTGGAGCTGACATCTAGATTTTGCTGGTTTAAAAAATAGCATAAATTTATTTCAATCTTGAGTAAATGTTTAAAATTAAGCAATTCTTTGAACGCCTTCTATATGCCAAGCATTTTACTGGGCCTACAAATACAGAGATATGAGATACAACCCCAGCACTTCAACAGGGTGGAGTGTGTGAGGTAGACATGTGGATATGATCCAGTGGGAGAAATACTGTGATAGGGGATTTGCAGAGAGGAATCTTGGGGTAAAGGTTTCATCAAGTAGGGCTTCCTAAAAGGAGTGGTACCTGCTCTGAAATGCACTATAGTAACAAGAGAAGTAATGGTGGCTAATATATACTGAGCTTTAACTATACACCAGGCATTGTGTTAAGTACTTACATAGATTACCTTCTTTTATATCTATAATAACCCTGTGAGTTTAGGTACTGTTACTGTCATTCCATCATTCCCATTTTTACTTAAGAAGAAATCAAGAAATGGGACCCAAGATGACACAGCTAGTAAGTTGACTGTATAGAAATTCAAACCCCAGCAGTCTTTTTTTTTTTTAAAGGTTTATTCATTTTTCAGAGACAGAGAGAGACAGAGCGTGAAGTGGGGAGGGTCAGAGAGAGAGGGAGACACAGAATCTGAAGCAGGCTCCGGGCTCTGAGCTGTCAGCACAGAGCCCGACGCGAGGCTCGAACTCACAGACCGTGAGATCATGACCTGAGCTGAAGTCGGACACTTAACCGACTGAGTCACCCAGGCGCCCCCAAACCCCAGCAGTCTTTATTTCAGGGGCCAAAGCCTCAACCCGTGGGGTGAGGGACAGAAGATGGGGTGAGATGGAGTAAAGGTATTGATCTTGATATGGGATTTTCTTTTGGAAACAATGTTTTTTTAAACTCAGTTTTCCAGAAAGTTCTATATGAACCTCACCTTGGAGATTGAATGTATTTTTTCATCAAACCAAGATTAAATGAGGGGGTTTTCATAGGTTCTTTAAAGTGTCCATATTCTGCCTTAAGTAGGAAGATTAAAAGAACCTTTCCTTCTTCTTTTGCCTGTAAATATTGCCATCTTCTAAGGAGGTGTTATGATTTTTCTCTTCAGGAGTTCGTCACAATCCAGTACCCTCAAGGCTTCTTTATAGGAGGAGACTTACTCTTCCAAGTACTCTTTTTTTTTTTTTTAAATGTTTGTTATTTTTGAGAGAGAGAGAGAACAAGCAGGTGGAGGGGCAGAGAGTGATGGAGACACAGAATCCGAAGCAGGATCCAGGCTCTGAGCTGTCCACACAGAGCCTGACACAGGGCTCCAAACCACGAACCATGAGATCATGACCAGAGCCAAAGTCCGAGGCTTAACCTATGGACCCACCCAGGCGTCCCCTCTTCCAAGTACTCTTAATTAGAGAAGTCCTATAGGCCTCAGGTTCTGTGATCGAGTCCCTGGAAGCTTGTTTGCCATCTAGCAGACAATCAGGAGTTAATGTGAACAGTGGCTGTGAGACATCTGTTGGGGCAGCTAGTTCCACGGGGAGTTTGTCTTTGACCAGAATGGTCTTGGGGAAAATGGAAATGTTGCATATTGTCAAGGGAAGGGAGTCAGAATATGGACACAAAGCCTATTGATTCTTGTGTAGCAGTTAGTTTGTTTCAGCAAATCACCTACACCACAAATTTAACAAACTGTGCTCTTAACAAAGCTAGGCACACAGCAAAGGCAATGAATGGTAATTATTTTCTTTTCAAAGGGCTGCTTTGTGAGGCTGCTGCCACCTTTCAATCTAACCTGTGTGCAGTTGAGGAAAAAAGTGTTTGCCCTTTTGAAGAGGAGAGAGGGCACCGGTTATTAGCCTGGCTTTTTCCAAACTTCATAATACCTGATTGTGCCCTTGAGAGGATTTAGTTACCTCCTCTGCTTTGCTTTCTGAATATGCTACCCTGCCATGGGAGAGAACTGGTGTGGAGAGTCACTGGAACCATTTTTGTATTTGTTTGTCTGTGGGTGTGCAGGTGACAGACATGCTGACAGTCAAAAGGAAGGTGGAGGGTACCCCCTGAGGTGGTTTGTATTTGAACAGTTCCTGTCCATTGTTTTGGGGATTGATAATATGCCTGTTTGTCTCCTTTTCATATGGCAGCCATCTTGGCTGAGACCTATTGCTTCTGAGAGAATGCATGCTTTTGATTAGAGCTACAGGAAGACATTTGGTGTGGAGACATAGTTCAGTCACGGACTTTGCCAAATTTAGGTGCTTTACTGCTTGGTAATAGTTCATTACAGGTATAATCATCAAAGGAAAACTTTGAATGGATTCTTGACCATATTATAAAACTGTGAAATTTTAGTTTCAATGAATATTAAAACTAAGTACAAATTTTGCTTATATAATGTTCTTACCATGCATTATTATCCACAGAAACTTGGTTTTCCTCTGCCCTTCGAGAGAATAATTTGCCAAATGTTCTTTTTTTTTTTTTTTTTTTTTAAATAATGCTGGCAGAGCATTCTCTCTGCTCTCATTTCTACCATGCCAGTCCTTTGGGATACAGTTTGATGAATTTGGGTAAAGTATGAATCTGCAGTGACCTTAACAGTATGGTTCCTAAAGTAGTGGACATTGTGTATCTGCTTCCTTCTTGGTTGCCAGCTCTGTCTTGGAAACTCTGAAGTTTCCAAGTTAGCTTGAATAGTCAGGCTTGTTACCTGAGAATTACAAATGCCAGAGGCAAAAGCATTGCCTCTAAGTATTTCTAGAGTTGTTCACAGCTTCCTAAAGTATTTGATGAATTTCCTCTCGTATTAATTTTTTTTTCCTATAGACTTTTCCACTCTGCTAGGAATTATGAAACCTGGTCTAGATTTTGTGCTAGATTTATTAGAATTTTGTACTTTGAGAGGCAGTAATAATATGTAAGCATTGCTAGTTCCAGAGCTTCCTATTTTGGGGGTTCTCCAAGTAATACATATGGGAGCCCTGTATTCTCTGCTTTGCTATGGCTTTAGAAGGAAAGGGATTGGCTCTGCCCTCCTCTTCTCCACCTGGGTAATCTTTCTACATGCTCCTACCAGCAATGAGTTCCAGACTTTCCCAAAAGGTTTTCAGTCTAAGGTTCTATGTAAGCCCTCTTTTGTAAGGATTTAATATTGCTTTTGCTTAGGCCCTGGGAGCAGAGCCAGGCTATGGCAGCGTGGGCAGGAGAGGAACTGATCTAAAATTGGAGCTTATTTTCATCTTACCTTTTATCCAAGTTACTTCTAGAATCCAATATTGACTCTACCAGTGCTCTCCTGCTTCCTCCTCTGATGAACTCTTTTTCTCAAGAGTAACAACAATGAAAACAATGAAAATTAAATCTTAGAGAGGTTAAATTACTTTCCAAAGATTAAATTATAGTAAATGATTGATCTCGAGGTGAATCTGGATCCCGTGTCTTTTAACCCTCTAAGAGGAAGAATTATGTCCCACTGAATGGATGGAAAAGAACTGTTTTCCCCTCATATTTTTATTATTGAACATATAATGGAACAACAATAAATAATATTTAATAAAAAAGAACTCAGTCAAAATCCTGCTAAGTAAACATGTGAACTGAGAGATCAGAGTACCTCCACTCATGACTGGGATTAATTTCTTAGCAATTTCATGTCATTTAACCTGCCCCAAACCTACCCCCCCCGGTTTTTTTTTTTTTTTTTTACTCCTGTCACTGTCAAAGACTTAAATGCTTTTGACCACTTGTCATCTCGCAGGCTCTATTCCCTTGAGCTAAGACAAAGGATCAAATTGTCAGTTAAGATTCAGATGAATCAGAGATCTTAGCCACTATTACTAAGCTTTAGTAATAATTGTAAGAATACAGCAATCAAGAGGTACAGGTGAGGTAGAGAGAGTCTGAAATATCCTGTGTGGAACCCCAGGTTATTCCTTCCCTTACTGAACAGGTTCTCTCCAGCCCAGATTAATGGATGAGATCTCTAACTCAGGCTCCCAGGTCACCTCACAAAGCAGAGGGAGTGTTTGGGTTATGAAACGTTCCTCTTTTATATTGCTACATAGTTGTGTAGCTTATGTGACATTTTTAAGGGAGCCATGGAAGCAAAAGACGACCTTTGCAGGGCAGACCGGTCTTATAGCTCCCTCCCTCCACCCCCACTTTTATCTCCTCTTCTTTCAAAGATCTGGATTTGACCAGAGTTGCTAACAACAACCAGAGAATTAGAATTTTTTGCTGCTTTCCCTTCAACCTTATAATTCCCATAAATGTCCTTGACTATTTCTTTTGAGTCTAAATCTGTTCCCCCAAATTCCTCAGATATCCTCTGTGATTTGTCTTATAGCTTTAACCATTTGTACCAAGAATGGATAGGCAGGAACCCCGTCATCAGTTCATCATCGTGATTTTCCATCCTCTCCTTTTTTTCTTGCTAGAAAGTGCCTAACCGTTGTGATTTGTGTGAGTCTGACATGACATTCCCATATAACTTTATGTTTTTCAACTTGTTCACATTTATCTCCCCTCCCTTCACAACCTTTTAACTGTGATAAGAATCCGTTGCGTTATTAAACCCTCTCATACTGAAACTTGTGAGTTAAGACATTAGATAGATCTGGCTTTCTTTTGGAGAAAGACATGGTTTTCCCTCTAGCCTGCAGGTGATGGTTGCTCATTCTTCCATATCCCATGTTCCCCTGCATTTGGAGGTGGAACTGATGTCCTCATCATTCGTCACTGTCACTTCTTGAACAGTACTCCTCCAGTGTCAGGGAAAAAATTCTGCTCTTTGAGGTTTATACCACTTCCTACCCTTCCCTAATCATTATTCATCTACCAACTATCATTCACCCCCCTCATTTATTGTGGCATATGGGCCTCATCTCTTTTTGAAGTCTTGTCATCAGCTTGGATGTCTTTAATTTGACCCACCTGATATCAGGCCACGTGGTAGTTTGCTCATGGATTCTTTCAATACTTCATGCACTCACATGTGCATTTATTTGTGCATTCATTCAAAAAGATATTTTGAGGCGAGCCTGGATGGCTCTGTTGGTTAAGCCTCCAACTTCGGGTCAGGTCATGATCTCATGGTTTGGGAGTTTGAGCTCTGCATTGGGCTCTGTGCTGACAGCTCAGAGCATGGAACCTGTTTCAGATTCTGTGTTTCCCTCCCTCTATGCCCCTCCCCCACTCACGTGTGTGTGTGTGTGTGTGTGTGTGTGTGTGCGCGCGCGCGCGCGCGCTCTCTCTGTCTCTCTCTCTCTTACTCTCAAAAATAAATAAGAATTAAAAAAAAAAAGACTTAAAAAAAGATATTTTGGGGCACCTGCAGTGTAATATGCCAAGTCTCATGCTAGAATTGGAGATGCAGTGGTGAGAGAGAAAAAAAAAACCAAAACAGATATGGTCCTGTCATCCTAGAGCTTACAGTGTGGTGGGGAGGGGAAAACATTGAACAGATGATCACACAAAGAATGTAATTTTATAAGTGTTATAATTGCTTTGAAGGAAAGGGGCAACAGGGCCCAAAGAGTGTATAAGTGGAGAGACCTGACCTGGCATGTGGAGGCTTCTCTGAGAAAATGATGGCTATGCTGAGATCTCATGGGAGGAGTTAACTGGGTAAAGAAGGGAGACGAGAGTTCCCACTAGAGAGTGCAGCATGCACAAAGCCCTGTTAGCAGAGGGAGCATAGTCCATTTGAGGAATGAAAGAAGCCTGGGAAGTTGGAACATGACAGAGGAAGAGCGTGCTACAAGTTGGGGCCAGAAAGGTAGGCATGGTTTAGATCATACAGGATCTTCTTAGGTCATGTTGAGAACTGTGGTTATCGGAGCGCATAGGTGGCTCACTTGGTTAAGCATCCAACTCAGCTTCAGCTCAGGTCATGATCTCACGGTTTGTGGGTTCAGGCCCTTTACCTGGTTCTGCACTGATGGCGTCGAGCCTACTTGGGCTTCTCTCTTTCCCTCTCTCTCTGCCCCTACCCTGCTCACATACTCTCTCAAAAATAAATAAACATTAAAAAAACCAAAGAATTTTGGTTATCATTCTAAGAACCCTGGGAAGCCATTGAAATTTCTGTTTATTTAAATTTTTAAAATGTATCTTTCAAAAGATATTACATGTACATTGTACAAATTCAGAAGGCAAAAAAGGGTATTTAGTGAACAAACAAGTCTCTCACTTCAGTATTTCAGGCTACCTCATTTCCCCTACTAAAAGCAATCATGCCAACTTCTTGAATATTCTTTCAAAAATAGTCTATGCATATATATGCATAAACAGTATATTCTTTCTCCCCCTACACAAATTGTAGCATACTATGCACTGCTCTGAACTTTTCTTTTTCTACATAACATCCCCTAGATATCATTGCATATTAGTACTATAGAGAGTAGCTTTATTCATCCCCATAACTGCATGGATCATCTTTAATTTATTTAACCAGTTCTATATTGAGAAGCTTATGTTATTTCCAATATTTTTTTCACTTCAGACAATATACAGTGAATATCTTTGATAGCACGTCACATATGCGATAGTATACCTGTTCAGTTAATTCCAAACTTAGCTACCTTTCTTCTGTAAAGGGTGAAATTTCTTTCCTTCAGAGCACTTACATTAGTTTGCAATCCTGCATTCATTATTGTGTCTGTTTAATCTAATTTAATCCTAATTCATTATTGGGTCTGTTTAATTATCTTCCTCATCTAAATTATAAGCTTCATCAAAGCAATCCTAGCATGAAACAGATGTGTTGTAATATTTTTTGAATGGATGAATGAATAAAGAAATAAGGATAATAGCTAGGTGGGAAGAAAAGGTGCCTTTTTAGTTAAACCTTTGAGGTTATCTTTTACTAGACAGGAACAATTTGCATCTCTGTAAAAATCAAAATCATTTGTAACTTACCAGTCTTCTATAAGTTAACATCTAAATTTAGGCTCTACTCATTAGTTAATAGTTAAAACAAAAGTATATTCTCTTGGACCAGGGGTTGGCAAACTTTCTTAAACAGCAAGATTGTAAACATTTTAGGCTTTGTGAGTGGTAAGATAAAACTGTTGCAGCTACTTAACTCTGCCATTGTGGAGCAAAAACAGCCATAGACATTATATACATAAAGGAGTGTGACTATGTTCCAATAAAACTTTATTTACAATAATAGACAGCAACCAGAGGTAGCCTTTGGGCCATAGTTTGCTGCTTCTGGTTTATTGAATCAGTAGTAATATCCTTTCTTTCATTCCTGATATTGTTAATTTGTGACTGCTTTTTTTTTCCCCCTGTCATCAGTCAGACTAGAGCTTTCAGTTTTGTTGATCTTCCAAACAACTAGATTTGATCTTGTTGGTTTTCTGTGTTTTTTATTTGTTTTCATTTCATTGATTATTCTTATCTTTATCTTTTCTCAGTTTATTTTGGGTATAATTACTCTTCTAGCTTTAATGATGAAAGCATAAATCATTGACTAAAAAATTTTCTTTGTTTAGAGTTTGGCCTTTTTTTCCTCTAAATCATTTGGAATATGTATAATATATATGTACAAACAAAAAAGCTTCGTTTAAAAAATATATAAGCCTAATATATATAGATTTCTACAACTTTTTAAATTTAAAGTATCACGGGAATATTTCTATTGCTGTATATAGAATTCCTACCGCATTGTTTTCAGTTGCTGCATAGCATTCTAGAGTAACCATATCTGTATTGATAGACATTTAGATTCTTCAGATATTTCACCTGTACAAACTATGCTGTAATGAAATTGTCACATGTGAGAGGTTCTTCAGGATAGTGGTGCACAGAATATTTTTATTACATGTGTAATTTATTGAATCTCCTCTTCGATGCTCAGAAGGAATTAACTTGGCATGCTTTGCCACACTAACTACAATTGATAGGTCTTTCTTTGGTATGAATTTTTCTTATGTTGTTTAAGGGCTGAACTTTGGGGAAAAGTCTTCTTACTTTCATTACATTCCTGAGGTTTTCCTCCATATAGATTCTCTGATGTTCAGCAAGGCCCAAACTGTGTCTGAAAGCTTTCCCTTATTTCTTGTAATGATAGGGTTTTTGTGCAGTACAAATTCTCTCATATCCAATAAGCTCTTCATAAAGACTTTCCCACAGTCATTACACCAATAGAGTTTCTTTTCATTGTGAGATTTCCAGCAAAGGATATATACCTGAAAGATTTTCCACATTTATCTCGGTGATAGGGTTTCTCTCCAGTATGTATTCTTTGATGACTAAGCCTAAAGGCTTCTCTACATTCATTACACCAATATGGTTTCTCACTAGTATGGATTTTCTGATGTTGTGTCTTCATGAAAGTATCCCTGAAAGCTTTCCTATATTCACTGCATTTAAAAGGCTCTTCTTGGGGTACCTGGGTGGCTCATTTGGTTGAGCATCCAACTTCAGTTAAGGTCATGATCTCACGGTTTGTGAGTTTGAGTCCCACATCAGGCTCACTATTGTCGGCCAGTCAGTATAGAGCCTGCTTCAGATCCTCTGTACCATCTCTCTGCCCCTTCCCCACTTGCACTCCATGCCTCCCCTTCCCCCTCCCCCAATAATTAAAAAAATAAAAGGCTCTTCTTCACTATGTATTCTAATGAATGAGTAAGGGCTGAGTTCTAAGCAAAGGTTTTTCCCACAGTCATATTTATATGTGTAGGATTTCTGACTAGTATGAATTCTCTGATGACTTTAAAAGGATAAAGTTGGGGCGCCTCGGTGGCTCAGTCAGTTAAGCATCCAGCTTCGGCTCAGGTCATGATCTCACGGCTGGTGAGTTCGAGCCCTGCATCAGGCTCTGTGCTGACAGCTAGCTCGGAACCTGGATCCTGCTTCAGATCCTGTATCTCCCTTTTTCTCTGACCCTCCCCTGCTTGCACTGTCTCTCTCTGTCTCTCAAAAATAAATAAAGAATATTAAAAAAAATTTAAAAATAAATAAATAAAAGGATAAAGCTCTTTTTGAAAGCTTTTCTACATTCATTGCATTTATGGGGTTTCTCTCTAGAATGGATTCTCTGATAGTTGGTAATTATTGAGTCTTTCTTGAGAATAAGGTTACTTGTTCATGTGACTTTTGTGATGATTTAAAGGAAACAAGCTAGGGCATCTGGTTCAGTTGATTAAGCATCCAACTTCTGATTTCAGCTCAGGTCATGAACTCATGGTTCCTGAGATCAAGCCCTGCATTGGACTCTGTACTGACAGCGTGGAGCATGCTTGGGATTCTCTCTCTCCCTCTCTGTCTTGGCTTCTCCTCTGCTCCTGCACTCTCTCTCTCAAAATAAATAAGCCTAAAAAAAATGTTAAAGGAAATGAGCTGTTCAAAGGTTATCCCACATTCTTTTTTTTAAAACTTTACTTGTTTTGAGAAAGAAAGAGAGAGAGAGAGAGAGAACAAGAACATGAGTGGGGGAGGAGCAGAGAGAGAGAATCCCAAGCAGGGCTCTGCTCTAACAGCACAGAGCCCAGTGTAGGTCTCGAACTCACGGACCGTAACAACATGACCTGAGCCGAAATCAAGAGTCGGACACTTAACCAGTCCGAGCCACCCAGGTGCCCCACTAGCCTACATTGTTTACATTGATGGGTTATTTCACCTGTATAAGTTTTCTGGTGGCTGATAATGGAGGGATATATTTAAAGGCTTTCCCACATTACCATGGAGCTTCTGTGCTTCCATTCCAGGCCTTTATCAATCATGACACTGTATGTTCACTCCTCTGGAGCTGATCCTTCAGAAACGTTTTGCTTTAGGACTGACATCTTTGTTTCAAACCAGTACTCCTGGACTGTACAGGCACCTGGCAGAACTTTTCATACGTCCACCCAGGGCTACCCCTTGCTCTAGTTGGCTGTTTAGTTTTGGTTTGAAAAAGAGAAGCCCCTCAGATACCAGATTCCCATAGTTTTCCAATATCACATACCTGTACATGTCCACTGACTGGCATCCACATGTCTCTGTTCAGTCTGTTCAGCCACATGTCTAAATGTCAGAGATCCCTGGATATGGACTCTTACTAGTCTTGGAGCCCTATGTCTCCTTAGCTGTTCTTCAGAAAATCCTGATAAACCAATGGTTCTGGAGTCTAGAAGTCCAAAATCAAGGGTTTGTTCCTTCTGAGACTCTGGGTAGAACCTTCCTCAACTCTTCTTGGCTTCTAGTGTCAGTCATTGGTGTTCCTTGGCTTGTAGCTGTGTCTCTACAGTCCCTGCCTCTGTTGTTACATGGCCTTCTCCTTGTGTGTTTCTCTAGATTATCTATTTTAGACTTCTTATTTTCTAAAGTAAGCATTTAAAACTATAAATGTTCCCTCTAAACACTGCATTAACTGCATCCCATGAATTTTTAGATGTTTTCATTTTCATTCAGTTCAAAATATATTCCAATTTCCCTCATGTCATCTCAACCTACACTTGGGGTAAAGTAGTATTCAGTCAAAGATTAAAAGGGACCATTATTCAGATATCAGGAGCTCTTTATCTGTGTAGCTTCCTCCTTTCTGGTTGTTTGTTCCAAAATTCTATATATCACAGTCACCTCAAACTCTGTTTCCTCAGTGCAGCAAGTCTGCCCTAGTCTGCTTGGGCTCTCCTTCCCTGTGCCACCGTCTGGAGCATGATGCCATACAGAAAGCCCTGGCCACCCTCCTACACTGTTGATGGGAATGTAAACTGGTGCAGCCACTCTGGAAAACAGTGTGGAGGTTCCCCAAAAAACTATCAGTAGAACTCCCTTATGACCCAGCAATAGCACTGCTGGGGACTTACCCCAGGGATACAGAAGTGCTGATGCATAGGGGCACATGTACCCCAATGTTCATAGCAGCACTTTCAACAATAGCCAAATCATGGAAAGAGCCTAAATGTCCATCAACTGATGAATGGATCAAGAAGATGTGGTTTATATATACAATGGAATGCTACATGACAATGAGAAAGAATGAAATATGGCCATTCATAGCAATGTGAATGGATCTCAAGGGGGTCATGCTAAGCAAAATAAGTCAGGCGGAAAAGGACAGATACCATATGTTTTCACTCTTAGGTCTAACAGGAGAAACCTAACAGAGGACCATGGGGAGGGGAAGGGGGAAAAAGAGTTAGGAGAGGGAGAGAGGCAAATCATGAGAGACCCTTGGATACTGAAAACAAACTGAGGGCTGAAGGGGGAGGGGGAAAGGAGAAGGGGGGGTGATGGTCATGGAGGAGGGCACTTGTGGGGAAGAGTACTAGGTGTTATATGGAAACCAACTTGACAATAAACTATAAATTAAAAAAAAAAAAAAAAAGGAAAGCTCTGGCGGTCACAGGGCTCACCTTGTTTGTTTCCTTTCTCTCTGGGATCACACCCCTGTTGTTCATGGTCTAAAAGCAACTGTTCTGTATATTTTGTCTAGTGTTCTAGTTCCTCATGGTGGGAGGGCAAGTCCTATGGCAGTTTCTCCCGCAGGGGCAAAAGTGGAGGTCACGGGACATTTTAAAAATTAAATGAAATAGTGGCTTACAGAAAAGTGCAGGTTATTTTCATCTATGTGGACCTCTTCACCATGGTAAATATGAGGGAATTACTCTGAGAAGAATGAGGGAAAGTTAATATAAAGGTGACCGACATTAGTTATTGAGGTAACAATTTATTGATTTCAACACAGTCTGTGTACTTAGATAGCTGTTACCAAGATTCATACCATTGGTTACTGTGTGGGAAGGTAGATGAGGATATGAGGGGTATTTCTGTAGCTCTGGGTAGCTTCATTTTTTTCATAGTTGCTATTTCTTCATTTTTCTTAAGGAAGTTCTATTTTTTCTAGGTTTCTAAATTGCCTTGTCTGATGTTAGGTTTGTGCCAATGTCTCTCTCTTTTCTTTTAATGAACAATGGCAGATTGGCTTCCATAGCGCCTGCTCAGTCATCAAGAAGCCTGCCTTTATTTTCCTCTTACCTCTCAGTTGACTAGTGTTCACATTTAGTCTGCTGGACATTTAGTAAGTATTTCCTGGGAGTCAAGTTGGCTTTGGCTGATTATTCCTTTTATTTAACTTTTTTTTTTAAGTTTATTTATTTATTTTGAGAGAGACAGAGATAGCACGAGCAGGGGAGGTGCAGAGAGAGAGAGGGAGAGAGAGAATCTCAAGCAGGCCCCGCACCTTCAGCACAGAGCCCAACGTGGGCCTTGAGCCCATGAACTTTGGGATCGTGACCTGAGGTGAAACCAAGAGTCGGCCACTTAACCGACTGAGCCACCTAGGTTCCCCGACTTTGGCTGATGATTACATTGTTGCTCTGGTTAGTTATAGTCCTTTTTCAGTTATGTGTATGTGCAGACATGATTATCCATCTCTTCAGTGTTTTGGTTTTAGTGCATATTTTCTGTGTGTAATTTTAAAAGATATTTTGTGTTCTAACCCCAGGGCCAGAGCTAGGGTCAAGAAAGAAACACATAAGGTACAACATTTAAGGAGGTGTTTACTCTCAAGGTTGGATAAGCCAACTCTGTACTTACATGACTCTAGAATATATTCTTCCTTATGTCTTGTGTGCCTGCGGCATCTGTCTTGCCTCACCCTAGTTTTGGCCCTGTATAACCCTGACCGTAGTTGGGTACAGATACCTATGTAACTAAGACTTTTTATCAGTCTTCTTTTTTTTTTTTTTTGAGAGACAGAGACAGCGCGAGCAGGGGAGGGTCACAGAGAGAGGGAGGTACAGAATCTGAAGCAGGCTCCAGACCTTGAGGTAGCTGTCAGCACAGAATACGACACGGGGCCTGAACCCACGAACCATGAGATCATGACCTGAACCGAAGCCGGATGCTCAACCGACTGAGCCACCCAGGTGCCTCTGTAACTAAGACTTTAAAATGAGCTCTGTATAGTAGCTTTCATTTAGAACATGTTTTGACTTTACTTCATCTAGTAAAACAGAAGTGAAGTAATATTTCAGGAGAATTAATGCCATGCCTAAAGTAATTCAGTAGCCCAAAAATTTATCCATAGGCAACAGTAGCCAGAATTTTGGACCACGTTATTTATATTAACCACAGTAGGTCACTGTTGTACTTCTCTTCCTTTGTTTCTTATCATGACATGGCTGTCAGTAGAAAGTTCATTCTAGCAGAATCCCTCTCACACTTAAACTTTTTGGTAATCTGACTACTGATCAGCTCTGGCTGATACCGTGATGTGCAAAACCACCTGACTCTGGCAAACAGTTGGTTAGAAAATGGATGAACCTGTAACCTGTCAAAGGTCAATAATACTCCATTTGTGCTGCTGTCAGTTCAGTGGGTGGGGATGGGAGGACTATTCCATCCTGTTCTGCTACCTGTTCTTTGGGCCCCATAGTGCTTGCACTGTCCCTGAGAAAGGCTAGGACATGAGTGGAAGGTCCCTTTCATCCCTCCATACACTTACACCAGAATAGCTATTTTGTTTGTCTTGTTTTTTTTTTTTTTCTGTTTCATGAACTGGAGTTCTGTATGAAAGGTCTGTATAAAAAGGACTCATTGAGAAGGGGAACCACTGATGAATGTGGAACAGTACTTCTATAAGCTAAAGTATCCTGAGTCAAAAAGCACTCTGTTTTGCTTCTTCTGTCCCACTTACTAGACAGCTTTCCTACCCTCCTAAAAACCAGTGTTCAAAATAGCCTTAAATATTGGTGTTCAGGACACTTTACAGATCAGCAGTGTGTTTTTATTACACTTTAAAATGTTTTCATTCCTTGTTTTTAGATGCCAGTGAGAGCAGGTGCCAGCAAGCGAAGACAGAATTTGGAGTTGGCCTGAGATCTGGGGGAGAAAATCACCTCAGGCTTCTTGAAGGAACCGCCTCTCTCCAGTTGTGTTGGGCTGCTTGCTGCCAGGATTCTGCCTGCCATGCCTTTTGGTGGTTAGAAGGGATGTGCATTCAGGCAGACTGCAGCAAGCCCCAGAGCTGCCAGGCTTTTAGGACAGACTCTTCCAATTCCATGCTGGTGTTTTTTAAAAAATTCCAAACTGCAGATGATTTGGGCTATCCACCTGAAGAAGATGAACCAAATATTCTGGGGATAGGTTGGAGCAGGGTATTTTGGAGGAGACAGAGTCCACCCAGAGCTCCACTCAGACCCACTGTATCTTCAAGTGACCAGCAGAGCTTAATCAGGAAGCTTCGGAAGAGAGAGAGTCCCAGTGAAGAAGAAACTACACGTATAGTGACACAGCATTCTCAGATGAATGACTCCAAGGAAGGAGGTGATCTGAATACCAGTGGTACTGCAGAGGTAAGAGTATTATGATAAGGAGCGGACAGACTGTTAAATCTGCTTTCCCATTTGCCACACCTGAGCAGTGGAGCCGGTGCCTGTGGGAAGCACTCTGTGCTGAGGAGTATATGGATAAAGCTGCATGGTGTCATCTTTGTGGGTGCTGCCCAGATGTCACAAGCATAGTTGGACCTTAGAGATGTTCACTGCTTTACAAGTCTGACCATTGGTTTGGTAAAAGCAGAAATCTGCTCTTTATCTAGTCTAAGCTGGTTCGTGACTATAGGTAAGTGCGGTTGTGTGGTATCTGTCTTCACCAACAGTTCCGCAAATTTTCTGCCACATTGCAAAACACTTGATTGACGTGGTTGCATTCAAACTGTCTTCCCTCTTCCCCATCTCCCACGTGTAAATGCATTTCTTTATGGGGTAGTTTCTATTCCAGGCTGATACAGCCATTCCTGGCATCACAGACTAAGACCTGGCTTACTGGGCTGGGGAACCAGATGTTGCCATTAACTAAGAGGCCTCTGGGGTGACTTCTCACCAAGCCAAGGGAGATACCACCAGTAGAGTTTATTCTGCTTGTTGTGCTGCTTCATTGTTGATCTTCCTGGGCAAATGATTAAAAGGAGTGACTCACTCTGTGCTCAGCCTCCCTTGATTGCTGTGACTTATTTTTGTATTTGTTTTGTCCTAGTTGTCTCTATCAGGTTGAAGCCAGAGTGGGGAAACTACTACATGCCAGGCACTATATGTGCTAATTGTCGTACAGTGTCATTTTGTCTAATTTTCATAGCAATATTCCCAAGGTGGTATTATTAGCCCTGTTTTACTAGTGAGGAAACCGAGGCCCAGTGAGGTTAAACAGTTTGATTGTGAAGCTAATGAATAACAAACCTAGGATTAAAATGCAGATTTAATATTAGGAAAAAACCTTTCAGTGCAATATTAGAGATATAGTCTTAGGTTTAATACGCCCATAAACATTAGACATCTATTGTCACTGTCAGGTACTTTGCTAAGCACTAGGGATAGAAAGGTGAGCAGGATGTGGTCCATGCCTTCAGGGAGTTTACAGCGTAGTGGAGACTCAGACCCAAAGGTTGGGTATTTATAATAGTGTGTAATTATTGCATTAGTAGAGTTATATACACAACATAGTAGGAACAGAAAAGAAGAAGTGATTAACCTGAACAGGCAGGTGGTATGTATGTGAAGGGAAGACTTCACAGAAATGTTTAATTTATTATTGTTTTTTTTTATTATGTGCGTGTTTAAAAAAATTTTTTTTTTGGTATTTATTTATTATTGAAACATAGAGAAAAAGAGCATGGGTGGGGGAGTGGCAGAGAGAGATGGAGACACAGAATCTGAAGCAGGCTCCAGGCTCTGGGCTGTCACCACAGAGCCCAACGCGGGGCTCGAACCCATAAACCATGAGATCATGACCTGAGCAGAAGTCAGACACTTAACCAACTGAGCCACCCAGGTGCCCCAGAAATGTTTAATATTTTATTTCTTTTTTCTCCTTAAGCTTTTATTACCTACACTAGATTATAATCCTCTCTTTAAAAATTTTAATGGGAAAGAATGAAATATGGCCATTTGTAGCAAAGTGGATGGACCTCGAGGGTGTCATGCTAAGTGAAATAAGTCAGGCGGAGAAGGACAGATACCGTATGTTTGCACTCATAGGTCTAACAGGAGAAACCTAATAGAGGAATATAGGGAGGGGAAGGGGGAAAGAAAATTGGGGAGAGAGAGGGACACAAATCATGAGAGACTATTGAATACTGAAAACGAACCAAGGGCTGAAGGGGGAGGGGAGAAGGGTAGTTATGGAGGGGGGCACTTGTGGGGAGAAGCACTGGGTGTTATATGGAAACCAATTTGACAAACTATTATATAAAAAAAAAGAATAAAAAAAAACTAAAAAAATTTTTTTAATTCCAGTGTAGTTAACATATAGTGTTACTACAGTAGTTTCAGGTGTACAATATAGTGATTCAATGGTTCCATATATTATCAAGTGCTCATCAAGTTAAGTGTACTCTTAATCCCCCTCACCTATTTCGCCTATCCCCCTGCCTCCCTCTGGTAGCCATCTTAATATATTTCTTGAAGGATGTGTAGGATTTCACTGGGGACATAGGCGTAGTGCATGCAAAGGCTCAGTCAGTTGGCAAATATTTTTTGCACATTTTCTGTGTGCAAGGTATACTAAGCTAGGCACTGGGGATATTATAGTAAACAAGATAGACATAATTTCTCCCCCAACGGAGCTTATACTGTCAAGGACAACAGACATTATGTTTATAATAATTAAATAATTATAACTTGATATGGGTTTAAGAAGATAAGTGCAGAGTGCTAGAAGAGCATCTAACAGGGACTTAATTGAGAATAAGGGGTATGGTTAGGTACTTTAAAGAAGGTTTAAGTTTAGACTTGATGTATTTCAGGCAGAGAGCTAACAATTTCAAAGTTTGTTAGGTGACCTAGAGTGTGGCAAGATCAAGAAGTTGAGAGAGGCTGGTCTTGTTCAACAAAGAAAGCCAAAGGTGAAAGAGGAGGCTTGGGAGCTGTGTAGACCCTTGAGGCCTTCTTAAGCTTTTGGTCTTTCTCTTCAGGTCAGTGAGAAGTCATTAAAGAATTTTAAGTAGGGGATAACCTGGTCAGATATGTTGCTGTGTGGTGAATAGATTGGAGAGAGGCAAGAATGTACATGGAGCAATCAAATAGGCTCTTCAAGGCAAGGGAACCATTGTACTAGAGAAAGAGGTTGAAAATACAGGAAAGGGGATAAACAATGAATAATTCCCCCCCTTTTTTAAACAACAAATAATTCCTTAAAATGGTGGTTCACAAACCTTAGCACATATCAGAATCATCTGGAGGCCTTGTTGAAAATAGTTTGGCCTCAATTCCAGAGTTTCTGATTTAATAGGTCTAAAGTGAGGCCTGAGAAGTTGCATTTGTTACAAGTCCTGGAGAGTGCTAGTGCTGCTGGTCTGAGAGGCTCACAAGGAGAACTAGTGCCTTACAGAGCGAGTGGGTTTGAATCCAGAGCACAGAGGACCAAGATCAGCCTTAAGGAGGAGGAGACACATCTCCTTCATGATGATAGGAAGGAAGAAATAGGTGAATATAGGTGTAGCAAAGGTAGGGTTATAGGTTCAATAGAAGGAAATTGTGTAGTTTGACTCTCATGCCTGTTTTTCTGAAATGGGGTAGATCATTTGCTGAGAGTAGATGTGGAGGTAGGTAGAATGGGCATAGGTAGTTAGTAGGCAGGAAAATCATAGGTTTGGAGACAGTGGTAAAGGTCTGAAATAGCCATTATGAAGGCTGGGAGAAGGCCAACCAGGTAAGGAAATAGACTGCTGGTAGCACTGAAGATAGAGACTACAAATTTATAACAGTGGTACTGATCTCTGCAGGTGTGTGAGTCTCCTCAGCAGCTCTCAGCAACGCTGTCAAGAAAAGGCTGATAGTTTGATTTACCCAAGATTGGAACTTTGCCAGTTTTGTACAGAAGGAAATAGGGGTGTGGAAATCGAGGTTATTGTCAAGAGAGTGGATTAAGAAAATAGAAAAAGAGCCAAATATAAGAGGGCCTGACTGACAGAGATATGACAGAGGAGTTTGGCTTTTAGAGGTTTCCATGATGAGAGACAGATATAGGAGGCAAAAGTAAATGTGTGTCCTGTAAAAGTAGTCATCAGAGGATGGGATATATGTTTTTAAGTTTATTTATTTTGAGAGAGAGAGAGGGAGAGGGAGAAAGTGAGGGAGAAGGAGGGAGCAAGCAGGAGAGAGACAGAGAAAGAGAGAGAGAGAAAATTCCAAGCAGGCATCATGCTTAGCACAGAGCCTGATGCAGGGCTTGATCCCATGACTGTGAGATCATGACCTGAGCCAAAATTGAGTTGGCAGCTTAACTGACTGAGCCACCCAAGCACCCCAAGGATGGGATATTTAAATCTAAGATCTTGGAGGTAGAGAAGTTCTGGTGACTATAGGATCCAGGGTGTAGCTGTGGAAGAGGGTTGCTGGGGTAGAGTAGTTTGTTGGAGATGAGCTCAAAGAACTCAGGAAGCTAAAAATACATGTTACATGAGTTATCCCTGTAGACACTGAGATAGACTTTTATGATGATAATGATGATGACAGCAATAGCTAGTGTTTACTGAGTGAGCACTTACTATGTACCAGATACCATTCTGAACCCTTGACATACTTTGACTCTTTGAGTCCATACCACAACTCCTATGAAATACTGTTACCCATCTCTATTTTATAAATGAGGAAACTCAGGAAAAGAGAGGTTAAGGAACATGGCCAAGGCAATACTAGCTAGTCAAGTACCAGGACTTGAACCCAGGCCCTCTGATTCTATCCAGAATTTGTCCTCTTAACCCTGTTACTGTTTAGGCCAGGGACTTGGGGTAAAGAGGAGTTTTGATAACCAGTTGTCAAAGCCCTCAGCAAACAGAAGGAGTAGTGAGGCAGTTGGGAGAAGACAGTATGGTAAGAACTGAGTTGCAGTAAGATGGCAGAGGAGAGAGGCTTTACAAAAGTAGAAGAGTAAAGGTCTGCAAAAGGCATTGGGAAGGGGAGCGAATAAAATACCTGCCTTCACTCGTGAAGTATGGGAGAGTAAGGAGCCCTCATATTGCAGAGATACATGGGAGATAATGTCCTTAGGGAGAGGCACGCTCTCAGTTAAGCATAGGAGCTCAAGGACCACTTTATGGGCATGTGACCTGTGCAGTGTACAGGTCCACACACTTAGTCCGTTCTCAGTTTGTTGTGCTGCTGTCATTGTCTTGAAATTCTTAATAGTTTTTGAATAAGGGACCCCACCCCACATTTTTGTTTTGCACTGTATCCTGCATATTATGTAGGCTGTCCTGTAGGAGGTATAGGGAATAAAACATGAAATGACTGGGCTTCTAGGTGGTTTTTGATCATGGAATAGAAATACTAGGTGATTAAATGGAATTTTTGGTAGAAAGGAATGGAAGTTAGGTCTCACAAGAGAGGAATTGTTGTGGTGTAGTAAATGTTGAACTGGGTCCCTCCCTCCCCCCAAAACCCCAAAACAAGCCCTGAGTTGTAGATATTGTCAATTTCCATGGTATAAATACAGTCACCATGACCATTTTTGGAACTTCCAACATGAGTTGGAAGAGATGCGCACAGTCAGGTCAGATGAGCCAGCTCCAGCACTCTTCCAGATAATTGTGATCAGTAAAATGAGAAATATGGTAGCTGTAGGCCTGGCAGTGTCCTGGAAGAGGGTAAAAGCTCAAATTTGGGCCTAAGATTATTCAGGTGTACCTTGCAAGGAAGATACTGGGGTTGTGTTGTCTGGGGAGTACTTTTTCTTCTTGTTCACCTGCAGTGGACAGTGGCAATAAAGTGCTGCTAAGGAATGGGATCTGGAGCTTTATGGTCTAAAACAGAGAGTGGGTGGACATGGGGGGAGGAATATTGAACTATGAGCCCCAAGAGTGGGAGGGGGCCTTTGTGCAGTGTTGCACAGAGGCATTATATAGGTTGGCATCACTTGCTGAGAATTGTAAGCATTGTTAAAAAATAGGGCAAAGTGAAGTCTTCAGTTCCAGACAAATGATGTCTGATTTTATATGCGATTCGTAGGAGCTTGAGGCCATGGATAGTTCTGGAAGGGTGGTAGAGTCACCTTGCGCATTCAGAATAATTAACTGGTAGGCATTTCTTTTAGGAGAGGACTTGCAGCTTAAACTTCTGCTTAATGCACTGGGGAAAGGGAAGGATGTGTATATGCTGCATATCTTCTCCTTCTAATTAGGGAGGGCTGGCTAATAGCACTAGTTTCTAGTTTGTACTGTTGGCACTAAGGTAGGTCAAGCAACTCTGCATTCAAAGTGGTAAGAAATTGTATCATAAATTGCTCTCGTCTTGCCTGAAATGCTGCAGATCTGCAAAGCATTGGGTTGTTAGTAGCATTCTTCATTCTTTTGGAGATATACATATATTGTATCTAAGAGGCAGTATTGTGGACCTTTTGCAAATCCAAAAATGGAAAGGAATGTCACCAATTTATTCCCCTTTAGCACCTTAAAGAAGGAGAGGCTGTACTGCTTGGTTTAAGTACTGTGTCCTTTCTGTGCGGTGTACCTCTGAATTGTCAGCCGGAGGAGCATGAAGGCTTATTGCAGTTCAGCCACTGGCAGTTAATTGCTGCCAGTCCAGCTTTGTGCTCCCTGAGCCCAGGAAATGAAGGTCAAGTTAGGTATCCCCACATGGAAGGTTTGACTTCAGGAAAACTGAGGCACCCCTGTCTATGCCACCACCATCTCCCTATTTCCAGTAACAGCATTTCATCCCCTATAAGCCAGTGCCTTTCTGTGGGACAAAAGTCTGAGAAGATAAATGAGTCAAGCCTTTGGGCACCTCTCTGCTGCCTTTTAGACTGAGGAAAATTCTTGTGTTGACTCTACATCTTACCAGCAGATAGAGGTGTGGGGTGTGGGCAGCGACGGAGGGAGAGCCTTGCATAACCAAGTACGAAACCCGGGTAGTTCTGTATCCTTTTGTCCTACGTTTTGATTTGGTTTGGTTTTCAGGGTTTTTTGCTTGGCCACTTTGTTTTGATTTTTATTTAGTTTTTTTAAAAATTTAATGTTTACTTATTTTTGAGAGATACAGACAGAGGGTGAGTGGGGGAGGGGCAGAGAGGGAGGCAAACACAGAATCTGAAACAGGTTCCAGGCTCTGAGTTGTCAGCACAGAGCCCAACACAGGGCTCGAACTCCCTAACCATGAGATCATGGCCTGAGCTGAAGTCAGATGCTTAACCGACTGAGCCACCCATGTGCTCCAACTTTGATATGATTTTTTAAAAAATCTTTCCTTTAATCCTTTAGGGTTGTGAAATTTTTGCCAAGGGTTCATTTATTCTTCTGGCTTTATTTCCTGACATAATTGGAATTCCTCAGGGCTTAGGTTCCCCTCAGATTCTCATTCTCCTTCATCTGGGCAACGGACAGACTAGTAACTTTTGCCAGAAATTGTTTAGCTTCAGGCCCCCTTCCAGCCCTCTGGCCTGGATAAGTTGTATGACTTTGCTACCCCTCAGTGACCAAGGCCCTTCTAGTACTGTCTGTGCACACGCATATGCACTAAATGGTGCCCCCCCCCAACCTTACATTACTGGCTTATTGCATTGAGAGAAAAACTGGACAGCCTTTGCCCTTGTTGCGTGTGGGTGTGCAGAAATCCCTGCAATTCTACTGTTCCTTTCTTAAGAGTATTAGTGCCTGAACTAGAATACCCTTTCCTTATTCCTCCTCTCCCCACCTTAACTGCTCCCTTTCTCCTCTAATCTCCGAAGTTTTCTGGTTCTTTTATCCGCTTATCTTTTTTAATCTATTTTAATGTATGAAGTGAATTTTAAAATGTGTTTGTTGGCTACTTTAAGAGTTTTTAATTTTTATTTTTAAGTAATCTCTACACCTAACATGGGGCTTGAACCTACAACCCTGAGATCAAGAGTCATATGCTCCACTGACTGAGCCAGCCAGGTAACCCTGTTGGCTACTTAGTGCTAAGTTAACTTAGGAGGCAAGCAGTGATGGAGGTTTCGGTGTGGAAGGGTTAATAGAGCCTTGCTAGTTGGCACACCTTAAGCCTTGGGAAGAAAAATCTCAAAACCAGCATCTCTTAGCCAACACCCTTGTCATCCCGCCCCCTTCTCTCTTCATGGTGGTTTTAGTTTCTCCAAGGAGACTGTGAGAAGACATAACTTTGTAACTAACTGCTGCAAAAATAAACTTTGCCCTGTTCTCTAGCCTCAGCTTTAGTTGCTGAGAACTGGGTTGGGATGTCTTTAAACCCCACTGGCTTTGCTTATTGTAGGAAGACACTGTATTTCCTCTAGTAGGATTTTTGTTAATAGTTTTTGTTTTATTTTAATACAATTGTGTCTCAAATCAAAATGTGTTGAAAGTGCAATTTTTAGGAACCATTCGTTCTTTTTTATTACGTAGTCACCAGAGTGGCATGTGTATTGCCAGGGAGGGCCCCTTACCTGGACTGTGATGCTATGACCTGGGTAAGGGTGAACATCATGTGTGGTCCTGCAGGCTCCTGGTACTCAAAACCGAATCGCTCAGTGGTGGAGGTTTTTCGGGTCATCTTGAATTATGGTATTAATCATGGGGTTGGCTTGTTTGATTAGGGGAAGGCAGCCCCAACTGGGCCTGGGGAGATTCTAGGGAGAATGAAGAAGTGGTAGAAGGAGCAAGAGAGAAATGGCGAAAGAGAATGTGAATAGAAGCCTCTCATCGTTCTGAATAAAGCTTCTTTGAAGATGAAATAGGTGTATGTGCCGGGGCATGATTATATGACTTATGGTTAGTTCAGAATTAGGTTGGTTTTTATGATTTCTGTCAAGTGCCAGAAAAAAAATTGCCTAAGGGAATTTCATCCATGTCTCAACCCTATATCATCCTCTACAAATTTTCAGTATTGCTTCATAGTTTCTGAAGTAAAATAATTTGCTCCATATCTCCTCTTCCTGCTTGTTTAAAATTTAATAATAATAAATAACAAACAAATTCTTTAAAAATAAAAACCTGTCTACCTTGCTTAAAAATATTTATACTCTTATTTCTGGGACTCTATTATAAAGCAGCAATTCCTAAAGAAAGAGCTTCATATACAATGATGAGATGCTGTTTATGTAATTAAAAAATGGAAGCAATCTGTCTAATAAGGGGAAAGTTGAAGTTGTGCTGCCATTAAAAATATATTTTTGGTTATTTGAACAGCTCTTCTGAATTTCCTCTGCTTTCCACTTCAGCCACACTAAATGCTTGCTGTTCTGTGGATACCACACGTCTAAAAAACAGCTTTCTTGAAGTGTAATTGACATATCATAAACTGTAGGTACAGTTTGGGTATTATTTAAAGTGTACAATTTGATTTAACAGAAATACACCCATAAAGCCATCACCACAAAAAAGACAATGAGCATATCCATTACTCCCAAAGTTTTCTCCTGTCCCTTTATCTGTCCTTCCTACTACCTCCCTTATCCCAAGGCAACCACTGATCTGCTAAGGTCATTATAGATTTTCTAGAATTTTTATATAAATGGAAGCATACATTATGTACTCCCCCTTTTTAACAATTTTGTTGAGGTATGTGCCATAAAACTCATTCCTTGTAAACATACAATTCAGTGATTTTATTAAGCATAGAGTTGTGCATTTTTTCTGTCACCCCAAAAACTTCCCTTGTGTTATCCCCACTCCCATTTTCAGTCCCGGGTATCCACTAATCTGCTCTCTATAAATTTTCCTTGTCTGGACTTTTCATGTGAATAGAGCCATGCATTATGTAGTCTTTTGAGTCTGGCTTCTTCCACATAGCATCATGTTTTGATATTCATCCCTGTAGTACGTGTCACATCCTATATGGTGTGTAGTTGGTTCCCTTTAATTGGTAAATAGTGTTCCACTCTATGGATGTATCATTTATCTGTTCATCTGTTGATGGACATTTGAATTGTTTCTAGATTTTTGGCTACAGATAAAGCTGTTAGGCACATTTGTGTACAAGTCTTTGTATGGGGATACACCTTAATTTCTCTTGGATAAATACCTAGGAGTGGAATAGCTGCATCATATTTAGGTGCATATTTAATATTATAAGAAACCACCAAACTGTTTTTCATTTTACTTTACCATTTGTAATGTCTGAAAGTTCTAGGTGCTCCCCATTCTCCCCAAAACTTTGTATGGTTTTAGACATTGTCATAGGTGTGTAACAGTATCTCATTGTGGTTTTTCTTTGCATTTTCTTCATGACTGATGTTGAACATCTTTTCATGTACTTATTTGCCATTTATATGTTTTTTGGTAAAGTGTTTATTGTTTTCCCCATTTTAAAAGTTGGGTTGTCCTCTTACATATATATTCTGCATATATGTCATTTATTAGATAAATATTCTCTCAATCTGTGGCTTGTCTTTTCATTCTCTTAGTGTCTTCTGAAGAGCAGATATTAATTTTGATGATTAGTCTAGTTTATCAGTTTTTTAATTTATGGATCCTGCTTTTGTTATTGTATTTTAGAAATATTTTCTCCTAACTCTTCTTCTAAAAGTTTTATAGTTTTTAATTCAGGTCTAGAATGTTTTTGTACATGGTAGGAGATGTGGATGGAAGGATTTTGTTTTGTTTTTTGGCATATGAATATCCAGTTGTGGTAGCATCATATTTTTTACATTCTTTCTCCAAGGAATTGCTTTTCACCTTTATTGAAAATTAGTTAACTATATATTTATGAATCTAATTCTGGACTCTTTTTGGTTCCATCATTTTATTTGTTTATGTTGATATATTGTCTATATCAACACCACCCTATCATTTATTTTTTTAAAGTAAGTTATTTGCCCAATGTGGGGCTTGAACTCATGACCCTGAGATCAAGAGTCATATGCTCTACCGACTGAGCCAGTCAGGCACTTCAACACCACACTGCCTTGATAATAATAGGTTTGTAATACGTCTTCTATTCAGAGTATGTAAATCTTACAGCTTTGTTCTTTGTTTTCAGAAATTTTTTGGCTAGGGGCACCTGGGTGGCTCAGTTGGTTGAGTGTTGGACTTTGGCTCAGGTCATGATTTCAGGGTTGTGGGTTCGAGCTCTGCATTGGGCTTTGTGCTGACAGCATGGAGCCTGCTTTGAATTCTCTGTCTCCCCCTTTCTCTGCTCCTCCCCAACTCATGCGTGCGTGTGCACACATGCTCTCTCTCGCTCTCTCTCAAAAGCAAATAAATATTTTTAAAAATTTAAAAAGAAATTTTTGGCTATCCTAGGTGCATTATATTTCTGTATAAATTTTAGAATCATTTTGTCAAAAAAATCATCTTGTCAGTTTGTTTTTAAAAAGCCTTCTGGGATTTTTTTGGGACTATGTTGGGGCTGTAGATCAATTTGGGGAGAAGTGATAGGCTAATAATAATAGTGAGCCTAATGGTCCATGAACACAGTATATTTTTTCTTTTATTTATGTCATCATTAATTTCCCTCAGCAATGTGTTGTTTTCAGAGTACAGATCTTGCACGTATTTTGTCAGATTTCTTTCTTTCTTTCTTTTTTAATGTTTTATTTATTTTTGAGAGAGAGAAAAACAATGTGAGCAGGGGAGCGTCAGAGAGAGAGGGAAACACAGAATCTGAAGATAGGCTCCAGGCTCTGAGCTAGCTGTCAGCACAGAGCCTGATGCAGGGCTCGAAGCCACGAACCATGAGTTCATGACCTGAGCCTAAGCCAGACGCTCAACCGACTGAGCCACCCAGGCGCCCCTTGTCAGATTTATTTCTAAGTATTTTATACTTTTGGTGCTATTATAATTGGCATTTAAAAATTTCAGTTTCTAAAGTGCTCTCTGAAAGAAACTATTTATAAAATAATTCAGTTTCTGTTTGTTGCTAGTGTGTAGAAATATAATTACTTCTTGTATATTGATCTTGTATCCTGAAACCTTGCTAAGCCCACTTACTCATACAAGTAACTTTTTGTAGATTCCATTGGATTTTCTCTACTTATAGAAATGTTGATTGTCAATAAAGATATTCTACATATTCTACTTCTTTTCTGATGTGGATGCCTGTTACTTCTTTTTGTTGCCTTATTGCACTCCTTAGAACCTTTACTACAATGTGAATAAAAGTGGTGAGAGTGTTGATGGGAATTTGTATAAGGAATAGATATTTGGTTTTGTCAAATGCTTTTTTTTTTTTTTTACATCAATTGATATGATCACATGGGTTTTTGTTTTCAGTGTGTTAATATGGTGAATACCTTGATTGATTTTGAATATTAAATTACCTTCTGTTCCTGAGATAAACCCTACTTAGTCATGATATATTATCCTTTCTATATGTTGTTATGTATATATTTAAAAAATTTTTTTAAACATTTATTTATTTTTGAGAGACAGAGCTAAAGTGGAGAAGGGGCAGAGAGAGAGTTGGAGACACAGAATCTGAAGTAGGCTCTAGGCTCTGAGCAAACATTCAGCACAGAGTCCAATGTGGGGCTCAAACCCACGAACGGTGAGACCATGACCTGAGCCGAAGTCAGATGCTTAACCGACCAAGCCACTCAGGCACCCCTATATGTTGTTATATTTGATTTACTGAAGTTACATTATGAATTTTGAATTTGTATTCATGAGGGATACTAGCCTGTAATTTTTAACATCAAAGAAATACTGGCCTTCTAAAATGAGCTGAAAGTTTTTAGTCTTTTTTCATTTTCTGGAAAGGTTTGTGTAGAATCAGTACTATTTATTTCTTAAATGTTCAAAATATTTCCCCAGTGAAGCTATCTGGACCTAGAGTTCTCTGAAGAAAAATTTTAAAATATAAATTCATCTATATAATAGATACATAGCAGTTTAGGTTATCTGTAATAGCTCTTCATGAAGGAGATTTGGCAGATTGTGTCTTTCAGGGAATTTGTATATTTTGTCCCAGTAGTCAAATTTATTGGCACAAAGTTGCTGGGAATATTCCTTTATTGCCTTTCTAATACCTGTAGAACATGTAGTTACCTCTTTCATTCCTGATATTGGTAATATGTGTTCTCTTCTCCTCTCTCCCCTCATCAGACTGGCTAGATTTTCTTAAGGAATCTTTGATTTTACTCATTTTTCTCTATTGCTCTTCTATTTTATTGATTTCTGCTCTAATCTATTACTTGATTTCTTCTTCATAATTTGTATTTCATTTGCTCTTTTTCTGATTTCTTAAGGTATAATCTCAATCATTAATTTGAGGTTTTTTTTCCTAACATAGGCGTTTTAGTGCTATAAATTTCCCTTTAAGTATTGCGTTAGCTGAATCCTACAAATTTTGATATTTTCTTTTTATAGTTTCATTCAGTCTAGAATACTTTTAAACTTCCTTTTTGACTATTTCTTTGACTCTTGGGTTATTTAGAAGTATGTTATGTAGTTTTGAAATATTGGGGAGGGGGTCTTCTAGATATTGTTGTATTATTGATTAGTAATTTAATGTATTGCTGTCTGTGAACATTGTATGATGTAAATCATTTTAAATGTATTGAGACCTCTGTTTTATGGTTCAAAAAATGGTCTGTCTTGGTAATGTTTCTTGTGTATTTGAAAATGGTATATATACCTTACTATTATTATTGTGTGAGTGTTCTAAAAATCTCAGATAAGTCCAGTTGGCTACTGTTGTTCAGATCTTCTGTATCCTTACTCATTTTCTATTAGTTTCTATCAGTTATTTAGAGAGGTGATGAAATATCACACTATATTTGTGGATATTTCTGTTTCTTCTGTTAGATTAGCTTATGCTTCATGTACTAAATTTTATTAGCTGTATAAATGTTTAGGAGTGTCATATACTCTTGGTGAATTGACCCTTTTATCATTATAAAATTATCTTTGTTATCTTTGATAATATTCTTTGCTCTGAAATCTGTTTGTCTGATATTGATACATCCAATCAGGCTTTCTTTTGGTTAGGAGTAGCATAATATATCTTTTTCCATGTTTTTACTTTTAACTTACTTGTGTTTTTATATTTAAAATTGATTTCTTATAGACTACATATAGCTAGATATTGCTTTTTATCCAGCCTGATAATTAATCTCTGGTGATTAATTGGGGTATGTAGACTATTTATTGTGACTGCTGATGTGATTGGAATCAAATCTGCCACTTTAGTATTTATTTAGTGTTTGTCTCATGTGTTCTTTGTTCATTCTATCCCTATTTTTATGCTCTCCCTATTAACTATTTTTATTTCATTTTACATATTTCTCTTGATTTATTAGTGGTGATAGGCAGAACAGTCGTCCCCCTAAGGAGGTCAGTGTCCAACTCTCAGGAACCTGTGACTATGTTATGTTACATAGCAAATAGAAGTTAGGGTTGCAGATGGAATTAATGTTGTTAAACAGCTGACCTTAAAATAGGGAGATTATCCTGCATTTTTTGGTAAGCCCACTTTATACACTAGCGCCCTTAAAAGTGGAAGAGGGATATAACTATAGAAGAAAGACATAGAGGGGTGCCTGGGTCGCTCAGTTGGTTAAGCGTCCGGCTTCAGCTCAGGTCAAGATATCACGGTTTGTGGGTTCGAGCCCCGCATTGGGCTCTGTGCTGACAGCTAGCACAGAGCCTGGAGCCTGTCTTCAGATTCTGTGTCTCCATCTCTCTCTGACCCTCCCCTGCTCATGCTGTCTCTTTCTCTCAAAAATAAATAAAACATTAAAAAAAAAAAAGATGTAACATTGCTTGCTTTGCAAATGGAGGGAGGGGACCATGAGCCAGAGAAAGTAGATGGCTTCTAGAAAATGGGAAAAGCAAGGAAACAAATTCTCTCCTAAAGCCTCCAAAAAGGAAGAAAGCCCTGTCAGCTCCTTAATTTTAGCCCAGTGAGATATGTGCTGGATTACTATCCTGCAGAACTGTAAGATAATAAATGTTTATGATTTAGGCTGCTGATGTGGTAAATTTTTATAGCGGCAATAAAAAGATTAATAATATAATAGTTATGTAGTTTTACTGGTTGCTATAGGGTTTATAATTCACATTATTAGTTTATCAAGAACTACATTCAAATGATGTTTTACTAGTTCATATATAATGTAAGGGTCTTTTAACAGTTTGCTTCTATTTTCTCTTTCCAGCCTTTGCTCTATTGTTGTCAGACATTTTACTTCTACATATGTTATACACCATAGCATCTATTACCTGTTTTTGCTTTAAACAGCCAGTTACCTTTTAAAGAGATTTGAATAAGAAGGAGAAATATATAACCAATTGGTTACTATTTTCAGTGTTCTTTATTACTTTATGTAGATCCAGGTTTTATTTGGTATCATCTTTCTTTGTCTTGAAGGATTTCTTTTATAATTTCTTGTGGTGTACGTTTGTAGTGATGAATTCTTTAAGCTTTTGTATGTCTGAAAAGTCTTTATTTCACCTTCATCTTTGAAAAATACCTTCACCATTTAAGTAAATCTAAATTGGCGGGGTGTTTTCCCCTCATAGTCTCTTTTTTAATTAAAAAATTTTTTTAATGTTTATTTTTACTTTTGAGAGACAGAGACAGAGTGTGAGCAGGGATGGGACAGAGAGAGAGGGAGAAACAGAATCCGAAGCAGGCTCCGATGTGGGGCCAGAACTCATGAACCATGAGATCATGACCTGAGCTGAAGTTGGATCCTTAACTGACTGAGCCACCCAGGTGTCCTATAGTATCTTTAAAAATATTTTCTTTTTATTTACTTAGAGCGAGTGAGCTGGGGAGGACCAGAGAGAGAGAGAGAACCCCAAGCAGGCTCTGTGCTGTCAGGGCAGAGCCCAACATGGGGCTTGATCCTGTGAACCATGAGATCATGACCTGAGCCAAAATCAAGCATTGGACACCTAACTGACTGAGCCACCCAGGTGCTCCCGCTTACAGTACTTTAAAGATACTATGGCAATGTCTTCTAGCTTGTGTTGTTTCATTGAAAAGTCTGCTGTAGGGGTGCCTGGGTGGCTTAGTTGGTTAAGCATCCAACTTCAGCTCAGGTCATGATCTCATGGTTCGTGGGTTTGAGCCCCATGTTGGGCTCTGTGCTGACAGCTGGCTCGGAGCCTGGAGCCTGCTTCAGATTCTGTATCTCCCTTTCTCTCTGACCCTCCCCTGCTTGCACTGTCTCTCTCTGTCTCCCAAAAATAAATTAACAGAAAAAAAAAGTCTGCTGTAATTTTTAAATATTTTTTTCCTTTATCCAGAATGTGTCTTTTTTTCTCTGGCCTCTTTTAAGATTTTCTCTTTATCACTGTTTTAAGTAATTTCATTATGTTATTTCTTGGTGTAGTTTTCTTTATGTTTTTTATGCTTGGAGCATAAACTCAAATTTCTATTCAAATGTGGGTTGATAGTTTTCATCAGATTTGGACATTATTGACTATTGCTTTTAAAAATATTTTTCTATCCCTTCTTCCTTTGAGAACTCCAATTACAAGTGTATTTGGTCACTTGAATCTTTTACAAGTTGCTGCTGCTTTGTTCATTTCTTTTCAGTCTTTTATTCTGTTTCATTTTGAATCACTTCTGTTACTATGTCTTCAAGTTTACTGATTTTTTTTCTTCTGCATTGTCTACTGTGCCATTAAGTCTTTACAGTGTATTTTGTCTTTGTGTCTGTACATAAGCCAGGATGACCATACTTTCATCACATCAGTGGTTCACACACACACACACACACACACACACACACACACACTCTCACACACAATTCTCTAGTTAATTTTCCCTTACACATTATAATCTTCATCTCTAGAAGCTTGATTTGGATCTTTTAAAAAAAATATATCTTCCTGGGTCTCCTGGGTGGCTCAGTTGGTTAAGCATCTGACTCCAGCTCAGGTCACGAACTCACAGTTTGTGAGTTCAAGCCTTGTATTGAGCTCTCTGCTGTAAGCACAGAGCCTGCTTTGGATCCTGTGTCCTCTCTGTCTATACCTCTCCCCTACCCACTCTTTCTCTCTTTCTCTAAACTACATAAACATTAAAAAAACTAAAAAAATTTTCTTCCATGTCTCTACTTAATATATGAAGTCATGCATGCTTTCCTATAGCTTCTTGAATATGTGGAATATAATAACAATTATTATTTTAATACCTTTGTCTACCAGTTCTGTTATCCCTGTTATTTCTGCATCAGTTTTAATTAATTGATATTTTTCTGCATTACAGGAGCATTGTTTTTCCCAAGTATTCTATTCTTAAGCCTTGTTTCCTTTCCTTACTTGCTCTTCTTGGGCAAGGTAATGTATTCCCTGGCTTCAGCTGCTAACTTTGAGATTTTGATTCCAGTCATGGATCTCTATTTGAATTTTCCAGCCGTACTTTAGGTCAGTATGTTTTTTTTTCTTTTTTTTACATTTATTTATTTTTGAGAGAGAGAGACACAGTGTGAACAAGGGAGGGACAGAGAGAAAAGGAGACACAGATCTGAAGCAAGCTTTAAGCTCTGAGCTAGCTGTCAGCACAGAGCCTGATGCGGGGCTCGAACCCACAGACTGTGAGATCATGACGGGAGCCGAAGTCAGACGCTCAACTGACTGAGCCATGCAGGCGCCCCTAGGTTCAGTATGTTTGAAACATAACTTGCCTGCTATTTTCCTAAAGTTGCTCCTTTGTAGTCTGGCTTAGTTTTTGACACCACTACAGTTAGTCCCTCAACTAAAGCTAGAAACGTGGGAGTCATCTTAGATTCTTTTCCCCAAGCCCCTGATGCATTTCAGCTTTACGCGTATTAGATTCTTAATATTTTAAAATTCATCCCACAGGAGGAATTTCCAGTAATGGTGGCAGAGTAAAGTGGTCTCCTGAATCCTCCCACAGATAATAATTATAAAATATGTTAAAAAATGTATTTAAGGACATTGGAAAGGATCCAAAAGCAGACAGAAGCTAGAGGAGAGCTTACTCTGGAAAAAACAGCCACTGGAAGTGATAAGAATTGTGAGTTTGCAGCTTTTTAAATTTATTGCCTGAAGGCATTCGCTAACCCCCACAGCAGAGGAAAGTGGCAGTGGAAAACCTGTTTTATTTCCTTATGGTGGCAAAGCACAGATTTCAGGATAGAAAAATTACCTGAAAATTTATGGGGAAGTAAGAAAACCACCAAGAAGATGGATGGTGAAATCCATATCCTGACTCTAAACTCTACTAAAATCCCTGAACCTCTAAACCACATATACATATTGGGACGGCATGGTAATAAAGGAGGCAGCGATTAGAGAGCTAGAGTTCTGTCTTTGAAAGATAGAACCTGATGCCAGTTGAGCTCTGTGGGTTAACTGAGTGCGTTCCTCAATCATGTGTAGCTCAGGTGGCAGAAATCTGAAGTCTTACTGACTTGGGGAGTCAGAGTACAGAGTCTAAGGCTGAAAAAATTAGGGAGTCATCTCATAAAGTAAAGAAAGCAGAGAGAGAGCAGGCCCCAATTCTGGGTAGAATCTATGACAAAGTTCTTTTGCTAATCATCAGATTAAACAAGAACACCTACAGGGACCAGGCTAAAAACAGCAGATATAGCAATTACACATAGATATCAGTTGCTGCACATTGCAGGGGAAGCAAAGTCTACAGTTTTAAGTCCAGATAAGTTACTTGCCTACTAGAAAAAAAATATTGTAAATAATCCCAATGAAAACACGGTAGAATCCAGAGTCACTGCATATATTAGATAGATGTCCAGTATTCAAACAAAAACTGTTAGACATGCAAAGACACAGGAGAAAGTAACCCATACTCAGGGGGTAAAAACAGTCAATGGAAATGGACTCCAGTGTGATTCAGATATTGGAGTTAGTAGTCAAAACTTCAATGTATGTTAAGGAAAATGGTTTTAGTCAACAATTAAGAAATTTCAAAAGAAATATAAACAACTTTAAAAATGGGAAAATAGAAATTAGAGAACTTCCACTTATGGCATCATGAGAGGGTCCCTAATTTTCTCATTGAAAAAATAAGTATAAAACTGAACAGAATTGTCAAAAACAAGTATTTCAGGCCACTAAAAATATAATAGAGGTAGAAGAAAATTGAGAAGCATTTATTTTGAAAAGCTGGTAATGCTTAGAGCAAGTACAGTGGGTGTCCTGATTCTTTTCTTACATGTCTCATAACATCTGGTTAGAAACTGAAAATTTCTTCCTGGGGCTTCCCCCATTCGTGTCTACCTCCATCATTCCAGCTCAGATGACAAGAAATGTAGTTTTACCAGTGTGTAGTTAGACATGAAAACTAGCCATTTTTCTAGAGGGTTGACATGGTTTGGGGCAAAGGGTGAAAACCCATAGCTTTGCCAACCGAAAGTGGCAAACTTAGTTGGGAACGAATGGCGAGAATCCACAGCTTTGCTAACCTGAGCAGCAGTGCCTGCTGGGGTGAGTGGTTGAGTGGTGGGCCCTCCAGAAACTTAATGGGAAGATGTTAAAAAATGAAAGAGCCATAGGAGGGCTAAGATAAGCTCTCCACATATCCCCTGGTTAACTGAGAAACTACCTGTGCAAAAGATACCCAAGAGAACCTGGTAACAGGTAAAAATCAAAGGAGAATTGAGAATTGGCTGCAACTTTCAGTGCATTCCCCAAGAAACACATAGATGGACTGGCAGAGAGTGAAGCTTTGTGGGCTTAATGTGTTTGAGTGACCTCTGCCCAAATCATTGGCTGACTGCTAAACTATGCAGGTACAGGAGTGATACCTAAGAAGCCAGGCTAAAATAAAAATAAGAATTAAAAAAAAAAAAACTGAGCAAAGGTATCGCTGGCAACATTCTGTGGAGGGAGTCTAATTCTTCAGTTTAAGCACAGAGAAGTTACTAAAAATAATCAGCAACCTATCAGAAAAATAAAATAAGATCCCAAGTTGCTACAATATATGATCTAAAATTTCCAGTTTCCAACCAGATATTACGAGACATGTAAAAAAAAGAATCAGGAAAGTATGACCTGTACTCCAAGGGGGAAAAAAGTAATCAGTAGAAGTGAATTCTGAGAGGACTCAGCTCTCAGATTTAGCAAGATTCCAATGCTGCTGTTAAAAACATGCCTAGGGGCACCTGGGTGGCTCAGTTGGTTGAGTGTCCGACTTTGGCTCAGGTCACGATCTCACAGCTCATGAGTTCGAGCCCCATGTTGGGCTCTGTGCTGACAGCTCGGAGCCTGGAGCCTGCTTCAGATTCTGTGTCTTCCTTTCTGCCCCTCTCCCACTCACACTGTCTCTCTCTCTCTCTCTCTCAAAAATAATAAACATTTAAAAAAGTTTTTTAAATGCTTAAAAAAATTAAAGGAACCTATTCAGAGATATAAAGGAAAACAAGATGAAAATTACCCAGCAAATAGCAGTTTTAACCACTTTTACTCAACATTGTCCTGGAGGTCCTAGCCAATGTAATAATGCATGAAAAAGAAATGAAAGGAATACAGATTGGAGATGAAGAAGGAAAACTGCCTTTATTCACAGATGATAGAATCATGTACCCAGAAAATTCCAAGGAATTTACACAAAAACTACTGGAACTATTAAGGGAATTTAGAAAGACTACAGGATATAAGACCAATATACAAAAATCAATTGTATTTACATATTAGCAATGAATACTTGGGAATTGAAGTTTTTAAAAATGTATAGCATCCGGGATACCTGGATGGCTTAGCTGGTTAAGCATCTGACTGTGATTTCATCTCAGACGATGATTTCATGGTTCGTGAGATAGAGCCTCATGTTGGGCTCTGGGCTGCCAGTGTGGAGCCTGCTTGGGATTCTCTCTCCTCTCTCTGCTCTTCCTTCACTTGTGGGCATGCTGTCTCTCTCTCTCTCTCTCTCTCTAAATAAACATTAAAAAAAACCTATGGCATACAAAAACATAAAATACTTAAGGATGAATTTAACAAAATATATGCAAGAGCTGCATACCAAAAACTGTAAAATGTGGCTGAGAGAAATTAAAGAACTAAATAAATGGAGAAATAGTACCATATTGTAATAGTGTTCCCTCCAAAATAATGTCCTCCTGGAACCTCAGAATTTGCCCTTATTTGGGAATAGGATATTTGTAGATGTAGTTAGTTAAGGATCTTAAGATCATTCTTTATTTATTTAGGGTGGGCTCCAATGACTGGTGTCTTTTCATGAGGAAGGAAAGGTAGATTTGGACCCACAGGGAAGACAGCCACATGAAGATGGAGATAGAGACTGAAGTTATATTGACACAAGCCAAGAAATGCTAAGAGCCTCTAGGAGTTGGAAGAGGCAAAGAAGGTCTCCCCAAAGGCCTTCAGTGGGATTGTGATCCTGCAGATGTCTTGATTTCAAACTTCTGGCTTCTAGAACTGCGAGAGAATAAGTTTCTGTTGTTTTAGGCCACTAAGTTTGTGGTACTTTATTATGGCAGCCCTAGGAAACTGGTACAATCATGTTCATG
>NC_043707.1:115316983-115356574 GCF_006229205.1 Suricata suricatta
GTAAATTTAAGACTTACAGTACCACGTACCACGTAAGGCTCTGTGCTGACAGCTCAGAGCCTGGAGCCTGCCTTGGATTCTGTGTCTCCCTCTCTCTCGGACCGTCCCCTGCTCGCGCTGTCTCTCTCTCTCTCTCAAAAAAAAAAAAAAAAAAAGGCTTGATCCATTCATCAGGTGATGGACATTTAGGCTCTTTCCATGATTTGGCTATTGTAGAAAGTGCCGCTATGAACATTGGGGTACATGTGCTCCTATGCAGAAGATGTGGTATATATATATATATATATATATACAATGGAGTACTATATGGCAATGAGAAAGAATGAAATATGGCCATTTGTAGCAAAGTGGATGGACCTTGAGGGTGTCATGCTAAGCGAAATAAGTCAGGCAGAGAAGGATAGATAACATATGTTTGCATTCATAGGTCTAACAGGAGAGACCTGGCAGGGGACCATGGGGAGAGGAAGGGAGAAAGAGAGCGGGGAAGAGTGAGGGACACAGATCAAGGGAGACTACTGAATACTGAAAACGAACCATGGACTGAAGGGGGAGGGGGAGGGAAGGAGGTGGTGATGGTCATTGTTGGGGGGCACTTGGGGGGAGAAGCACTGGGTATTATATGGAAACCAGCTTGACAATAAACTATTATAAAAAAAAAAAAGACTTACAGTAAAGCTGCAGTCATCAAAGCAGTAGTATTGGTGTAAAGATATACTAAATTAGTGAAACAGAATAATGACCAGAAATAGACCCACACAAATATGGTTAATTGATGTGCCAAGGCAAGTCCATGGGGAGAGGATAATCTTTTCAATAAATAAATGCTAGAACAGTTGGATAGTGGGTGACATGGAAAACCATGAGCCTTGACCCTTACCTCATACTCTACAGAAAAATTAGCCCAAATGGATCATAGACCTGAATTTAAGAGCTAAAGTTATCAAACAGAAGAAAACACAGGAGAACCCTTTTGTGATCTTGTCACCAGATAAATAAATTAATATCACTAAAAGCATGAATCATAAAAGAAAAAAAGATAACTTAGAATTAAAATTATAAATTTTTGCTATGTTTTTTTAAATTTATAGTTTATTATCAAGTTGGTTTCCATATATCACCCAGTGCTTTTCCCCACAAGTGCCCTCCTCCATGACCATCACCCCCCCTTCTCCTTTCCCCCTCCCCCTTCAGCCCTCAGTTTGTTTTCAGTATCCAAGGGTCTCTCATGATTTGCCTCTCTCCCTCTCCCTAACTCTTTTTCCCCCTTCCCCTCCCCATGGTCCTCTGTTAGGTTTCTCCTGTTAGACCTATGAGTGAAAACATATGGTATCTGTCCTTTTCCGCCTGACTTATTTTGCTTAGCATGACCCCCTTGAGATCCATTCACATTGCTATGAATGGCCAGAGTTCATTTTTCTCATTGCCATGTAGTACTCCATTGTATATATAAACCACATCTTCTTGATCCATTCATCAGTTGATGGACATTTAGGTTCTTTCCATGATTTGGCGATTGTTGAAAGTGCCGCTGTGAACATTGGGGTACATGTGCCCCTATGCATCAGTACTTTTGTATCTCTGGGGTGAATCCTCAGCAGTGCTATTGCTGGGTCATAGGGGAGTTCTACTGTTATTTTTTGAGGAACCTTCACAGTGTGTTCCAGATTGGCTGCACCAGTTTACATTGCCCCCAACGGTGTAGGAGGGTGCCCATTTGTCCACATCCTCGCCAGCATCTATAGTCTCTTGATTTGTTAATTTTAGCCACTCTGATCAGCATGAGGTGGAATTTTTGCTATTTAAAAGACACCAGTAACAAAAATGAAAAGGCAAGCTACAGACTGGGAAAACATATTTGCAAATTAAATACCTAACAAAGGTCATATTCTAGAATATATAAAGAGCTCTTATAACTTAATTAGAAAACTAATAATAAAGCAAAGGATTTGAACAGATAATCCATCCAAGAATTCATACAGTCCGATACAGTATTGGATAAAAATGTCCAATAAGTGAATGAAAAGATACTTATCATTAATTAGGAAAATGCAAATTAAAACCACAATAAGATGCCATTATACACCTCCATAATGTCTAAACTTATTATTATTATTTTTTTAACGTTTGTTTATTTTTGAGAGAGAGAGAGACACACACAGCATGAACGGGGGAGGGTCAGAGAGAGAGAGAGAGAAAGACAGAATCAGAAGCAGGCTCCAGGCTCTGAGCCATCAGCACAGAGCCTGATGTGGACTCGAACCCACAAACCGTGAGATCACGACCCGAGCTGAAATTGGCTGCTTAACTGATTGAGCCACCCAGGCGCCCCCATAATGTTTAAACTTTTTAAGACTTCCCAAACCAGTTTCTGGCAAGGTTGTAGAACAACTGGAATTCTCATACTGGTGGTAGGACTATATAATGACACAACAACTTTGGAAAATAGTTTGGTAATTTTTTTTTTAAGTTAAAGGCATATCTCCCTTACTACAGGCCTTCTACTTGCAGATATTTACACAAGAGAAATGAAAGGATATTTGGTTCATACAAAGACTTATTGAGGAATATTTATAGCGGGTCAGTTTGTAATAATTGGAACCAGCCCAAATGTCCAACTATTGATGAGTGAATAAACAAATTGTGGTATATTAATATATATGCTGCTCAGCAATCCTAAAGGAAGAGGTATTGATACAGACACCAACATGAATGAACAGTGAAATAATTTCACTGGGTGAAAGAAGCTGACAAAAAGAGAACATATAATGTGATTCTGTTCATATAAAATTCTACAAGAAGCAAACTAATCTGTAGTGACAGGGAAGCAGAGCAGTGGTTGCTTAGGGCTGGAAGCTGGGAGAAGGGATTACAAAGGAGCATGAAGAATCTTTGGAAGTGATGGATATGCTCATTATTTTGATTGTGGCGATGGTTTCAAAGTATGCACATGGTAAAATTTGTCACATTGTACACTTTAAATAGGTTCAGTTTATTGTATGTCAGTTATGCCTTAATAAAGTAAAAGAATGGACAAAGATTTGAATGTCACTAAAGAGAATATATGGCCAATAAACAGATGAAAAAATATTCAGCCTCATTAGTCATCCAAAAAATGCAAATTAAATCACAGTGAGATACTACTAGAATGATGAAAAATAAAAAGACCGAGAATACCCAGGTTTGGTGAGGTTGTGGAGCACCTGGAATTCTCATGCAAACTGTGATAGCCACTTTAGACAACAGTTAATAGTTTCTTATAAACTTAAACATACACTTATATGTAACCTGCAATAAAGACTTCTGAGTATTTGCCCCAAATTCACTAAAACACATGTTAACAGAAACTTTGGTATTCAGACATTTATAGTAGATTTATTTATAAGAGCTGAGAACTAAAAATCTCTATCAGTAGATGAATGTGTAAATGAAGTTTGGTATATCTCTAAAATGGTATATTACTCAGTAATACAAAGGAAGGAATTACTGATACACAGAATAACATGGATGAATCTTTTTTTTTTTAATGTTTTATTTATTTTTGAGAGAGAGACAGACAGAGCATGAGTGGGGAGGGGACAGAGACAGAGAGGGAGACACAGAATCCTGAAGCAGGCTCCAGCTGAGCTGTCAGCACAGAGCCTGACACGAGGCTTGAACTCACAGACTGCAAGATCATGACCTGAGCTGAAGTCAGATGCTCAACCAACTGAGCCATTCAGGTGCCCCTCCCTGGATGAATCTTTAAAATATGTTGAGTGAAAGCAGCCAGAAACAAAAATAGCGTGTGAACAAAAATAGATTCATTTTATATGGACTACAAGAAAGCCCCAAATAGCTAATGGAGACAAATCAGTGGTTGCCTGAGCCTGAGGGTGGAGTCAGGAATTTACTGCAAAGGGGAATAAACCAACTTTTGGGGCTGACAGAAATGGTTTCTCTCTTGATTGTGGTTACCTGGGTATATACCCTTTTTAAAACTCATAGTCCTATACACTTTAAAAGCATGCAGTTTACTTTATGTAAAATACACTCTTAATTCAATTGGTTAAAAAAAAAATCCAAACTACCAGCTTTGTGTAGCCACTCATCATTTCTCATTTGGATGAATGCAGTACCTTCCTAAGTGGTATTTCTGCTGTTGTCTTAGTTTTTCACACCCTTACATGATGTAGCAACCTGAATGATCCATTTAAGACAGAAACCTGACCTTGTCACTTCCTTGTCTACAACACTATAATTGCTCAGCATTACCTGGTACCTGAAAATAGCACATGTCTTCTTTAGTCTGGCTCATCCTCATCCTCCATTACTTCCTACCTCTCACCTTGCTTATGACTCTCTGTTCCCAGTACAAGCCATGTCAGTCTCATTTCCTATACATATATTCTCTCTTCCCTCAGCCTTTTGCCTAGTAAACAACTGTTTACCTTTTTAAACTCAGCTTAGGACTATCCTCTAGAAAAAGCCTTTATTTATTTATTGAAACTGTCCTTCACATGCTCCCTCTCCAACAGTGGAGATAAGTACACTTCAGACCATGCTTTTTTGGCTCATTGTAATTTTTATAGGTGTATTTATCATTTTGGCTTGTTATGTTCTTTTGTTCTCTCTCCTGCTAGACTGTGCACTTGTTGAGCACAGCTATTCTGTCTTCTTTTTGGTTCCACAACCCCTGTTCCATAAGTGCTTAAGGAGTATTTGTAGAAAGATTTAAAATAAATGTTGAGAAAAGAAGATAAAAGAGTATGCATAGAATGATTATGACTATTTTGTTTTAAGCAAATCTTTTTGCATAGTATAAAAGACTGGGAAGATTGACAACTTTTGAAAACCAGTTTGGGTGGCGAGATTATTTAATATTTTTGACAGTTTTGTATTTTTCATTAATAACATATAACGTGTAATTATTTTATGAGACGTGACCTAAGAAACTGGCTGTATAACTTTTGCCTATTCAAGTGAATGTTTGCATTTCTTTAGGTCCACAAAGCAGTTGTAATTTCCAGCCCCTTAACCACAGTCCTGACTGCGGAGACTCCTGGTTGGTCAAAGAATGTGTCAGTCCGGCCTGAGACGTCAGAGGATCCTGGTGCTACGCCTAGCACTCAGCATGTAAAAAGCCCTGGGAGAGTCCAGATTGTTACCCCTCTGCCAGCGGCTCCCTCCTACAGTTATGCCACCCCTAGCCCCCAGGCCTCTTTCCAGAGCACCTCAACACCATACCCAGGTGAGGCCCTTTGCTTCTGCCCTTGGAGATAAAATGGAAACGTAGAGCATTTGATCACAGTGTCTCCTTTACTGCAAGGAAAGGAGGGAGGCAAGACTTTTGAGTGCTGTAGATTAGAGAAAAAAACAATCCTGTCTTTATATCTGTAATCATGGGGCTTGGGGCTCTCCATCCTTTTTTCAACAGGCCCCAGCCTATGGGAATTTATAAGTCTCTTTTGCCCAGAGCCGGAATCCACTGTGCTAGGGACTAAAAGGCAGGAGATTGAATTAAGTGATGTTCAAGGAAACAAACAGAAGCCAGTGGGAAGACACTTGGATCTATGTACCTATTTGCCTTCTGAATGGCTGATTGTAGGTCAGTTACTTGTCTCTCTGATTTTGGCAGGATCTTTATTTTTAAAGCAATCCATAGGAAGGAAATATATAAGGAGTGTTGCCTTAACAAGTCTGTGCTTCATGAATGCTGTTCTAATGTATTAGGAGGAAGTGGTTAATCAAGGAAACTATTTATCCCCTGAAAAGGTAACAGGGTGAAGTGAAGCCAGTGAAAATGAATTTTTGCTGATTTTTTATTTCCTAGGGTCTTTTTTCGTGGTGGTTATAACCTGAAATTTTGAGGTTTCAATTCTGAGGCATTAAAGTAATTTTTGAGTTCAGGCAGAATGCCTATAATTTTTGGTGTAATTGTGAAGGATTTGAGGAACACTATATTTTTGTCCATTAGACTCTGAGTATAGTGGTTTCTCTTTCTTTTCTTTTCTTTTCTTTTCTTTTCTTTTCTTGCTTTCCTTTTTTTTTTAAAGTCACTTCAGAGAGTTCTTATTCAACCTCCTATGGTTTCTAAATGCTGATACTTCCATAAGGAAGATTTCCTTTCTCCCCAAGTGCAGTATTCCCAAGCAGATAAATCTCAAATTTCATGTTTGTCTGAGAAGTTCTTCTTACCCCTCCAGTCTTGAAATACGGGTGGACCAGCTGTTTGTTTGCTTTAAGCTCTCTAGTTCCTAGGTCTCATGCCAAATGACAGTTGTTGTCAGAGAAATAAGATTTATATAATAGTAGTTCTTAACAACCTGCATATATTTTTGGTTGTTACAATTATGGAGGAGGTGTCCCTAGACACCTAGTGGGTGGGAGCCTGGGATACTGCTAACGATCTTACAGTGCATAGGACAGTTCCCCCCACCGCGCACAACAAAGAATTATCTGGTCCAAAATGTCAGTAGTATCAAGATTGAGAAATCTGGACATGTATGAAATAGTTATTGAATAGTATGAAGACCGTATATACCTATTAGCAGATGTGGGTTTCCAGAAATGCTAAGTAGTTCAGGAAGTAGATAAGTTTGAACTGAAATGGTCTGGGAAGATTTCTTGGAGAGAAGACTGGTTTAAAGCTAGAAGCAAAGTACTGGTTTAGAATAAAGAAAGCATGCACCCCAGTTGAAGGAAATAACATTAGCTAAGTCCCCAAGATGGGACTATGTCTTGTATGGATCACAAGAGGGAAAATGAGGATAGCCAGAGGTAGAATTGGGTAGGAAGGGTGAGGTAGTGTGATCAGATGATCATGGTTCTCTAATGCCAGATTAGGAGTTCGCCTTGAACATGGTGTGGGAGTGGGGAGCCTTAAGTAGGAGAGTAACCTGGTGGGAGTAGTATTTAAAGAAGACAGAATGGATTACAGTGGGGAGTGTTAGCAGAAGGAAGACCAGTTAAGATTCTTGCAATAGCCTAACTCTATGTTTGTAGCAGTTGGAATAGAAAGAAATTATTAAGGCTAGCTTCATGATCAATATTTGGCATTTCTTCTAGGAATGTTATTAGGTGTATTTGATTAGAAAGTTATTTATCAACATAAAGATGATCCTTGAGACACTGGAACTTTGATCATTGAACTCTGGAAAGTACTATATAAAGAGGGCTTAGGGACAGACTAGTTAAAATACAGTAGGGGAAAACTCAGAGAACAAGGAATAAAAGTAGAACAGTATGGTGTCATGATAACCAGAGTTTTAATAACGAGGCAGTCAGCATAATTAGATGCTACAGAAGTAAAGTATGTGAGTTGAGGAAGAGCTATTAGATTTGCTATGGACCAGTTTGTTGATGACCTCAAAAGATCTTTATCAGGGGAAAAGTGGGGGCAGAATCAAATTTCAGGGGATTAGAGAGTAGATAAATAATGAGGAAATAAAGGGAATAGCTGAATATTGTTTATAAAAGAAATTGGGCCCCAAAAGGAGGGAGAGAAACGAGATAGTCTGGATCTAATTTCTTATGTATTGTATATTTTCTTTGTTTCTAGTTATAAAGGAACTGGTGGTATCTGCTGGAAAGAGTGTCCAGATCACCCTGCCTAAAAATGAAGTTCAGTTAAATGCATTTGTTCTTCAAGAACCACTTGAAGGTAAAACATCCCCTTACATTTGGATAATGTTTTAATTTATAATGATATTTACATACCTTAACTCATTTACTCATTGCAAGAGACCTGTGAGAACAGAATATGGTATTCACATGCACAAATATTTATCTGATGCAAAAGACAGTGTAATACAGTGTTTAAAATCATGGGCTTTGATGTCAAGCCTGGTTCAGATCCCAGCTCAGCTGGTCATTAGCTGAGTGGTTTTAAGCAAATTCTTTTTAAGTTTCCATTTCTTTCTTAGTAAAATGAGGATAATTTCTACTTTATGAGGTTATTTTAAGGGCAAAATGAGATGGCATTTAAGGGACCTGCTTCAGTGTGTGCCTAGCATATAGCTGGAGCTCATTAAATGGAGGTTGTGTTGTACCCATTTAAAGAGGAGGAAACTTAGACTAGGTTAACCTATTTATTTTGTCTAAACTACTAAATAGTAGATATAGAACTTGTAGAGAAGTTATTCAAGACTACTGCGAATATAGATTTGACATTAAAAAAAAGACAAACCCAATGTGATAAATAAAATTCAGGTTTATAAAATGTATAAATTAGGGAATGATTCATTCATTATTTAAGAAAACTTTTATACTATGACTATCCCTTTCACCTTTGAAGTATATGTTGATAGACCAAAATTTGACTTAGAAACATATATGCACTTCTTAAAACTTTCTGTGACAATAGTGAAGCATACTTTGCTGGAAGATGGTTGCATTGGGTTTATGTTCCCATCTTAGGTACGCGTACACCTGTCCTATACTGCCGTCCTGCTTTCTAGTAGGCCTGATACCAAATAGTGTATTTATGCAAAAGTTATTTTCCAGAACCTAACTGCCCTCTCTGTTCTATATTTTTGCCCTCAAGTTATTAGTTCATTCCAACTTTCTCCAGAGAAGTTTTCCCTTCCCTGCTCTGGTGGTATGTTAAGGTGAATGAATTGGGTGACCTTTGAAGACGGAGGTGAGGAAAGAACAGCCTTGAGCTGCAGTTGCCTCCACTGTTTTGTAAAGGCAGCTGGGTTCTGCCTTATCTTCCTGTCTAACCCCTGTTTGCATGTACTTGTCTGTGAGTTGCTGTCACCTTGTAGATCAGTATTCCAAAACACAGAGGTTGAGAAACAGATTCTTTTCACCTCTCCTCTCCATGAGTTGCTCAGCCGTTATCAGATACGTGAGATGAATGGTTTCAGACTGCCAAAGGTTGGGGACAGATGAATAGGACCAGTTCTGCCTACTCTTCCTCCCCTGCCTCCCCTGTGGCAGTCCCTGAAGCGCCTCTCAGGATCCCTCTGGGGTTCCGGAGGCATGGTTTGAAAACCACTACCCCAAATCATTTAAATCAGCATTCTGTCTAGCAGACCTGTCCTCAGTTGTTCCCACCCTTGGGCAAGTTTCTGGCTGTAGGACATAATGCATCCCCCAAGCTTTTCTGGCCTAGGAATATTGTCCTTTCTTGTAATTGCATTGCCAGCCTTAAATATTATGAAATTGTCAGTTCCTAAACTAGTGTGAGTCTGTTTTCTGTGGAAAAAAAAAATTTCCAATCACAGTTGGAAGAAATGTCATCTCTTAGCACCAGTCCCACTGCTGCTGTTGCTTTCCTGCTTCTCACCCAACCTGACTTCTGCAGAGTACGTCTTTGAGAGCTGCCCAGGGCTGACAGCTGGCCAACACAGAACTAGTATTTTGGAGTGGAAGGAAGAGCAATAGATCTTGTATCTCAGGTTGTAAAATAAAATCTGGTCTTCAGATGAAGGCTTTCTTGGAATTAGATTTGGCCTTTCTCTCTTATGCTTTTGAGGTTTTTTTCTTTTTTCCTTTTGAGTAGTAACATAAACTAAGCCTTCCTTCCCTAGCCAGGCGTGAATGTCGTTCCCCACCCCACTCCAAATTTAAGACCACTTTCATGAAGGAGGGATTCCATTTAGATAACAGGATCCCCAGTCTGAGCTACAAATGGACCATTTAATGCTTCATTTGATCTTAATTAATTTCAGTGGGGCCTGTTTTAAATGGGCCATCCCCTACCATCTTCTGCAGTGTGTTATTTAGCTCAGCAGGAATGAAGTAGCTCTTTTAACTCACCAGGGTGTGATGACCTCAGTGAGACAAGCATTGTTAGCACTCTGTAAAAAAGCTATTTTTGAACCATGTTATTTAGAAGTCATTGCTGTTCTTTGTTGCAAAAGAAGTTTTGCAAGAAAATGGCCTTTGTTCCCAGTAAGTTCATCTGTAGTGGTTGGTAGGGCATGTATTTTTCCTGTGATACCACACCATGAGCAACCTGGTGTTTTGAGGGAGAATTGGCCTCTCTCAAAGGGAGGGTGGGTGTGGGGCAGAAAGAGCACTGCTGGGAGAGAGTGGAAGAAGCCCTGACTGTAGCTGAGTCAGCAGAATCCGCCCTTTCTTTCAACGAAACATTTGGTTTTTCCTATAGGCTTTGGGGTGGAATCTTAAAAACTAAGGCCTTGTCAAGATTTAAAAGAGATTTGTTATTGGCAGGATGTGTGGCTGCCCTCTTTGTGTGTAGGTGTGTGTTTTCATGATTTTTGTAACTGCCCTTCTATAGGAGAAACCTACACCTACGACTGGCAGCTGATTACTCATCCTGAAGACTACAGTGGAGAGATGGAAGGGAAACATTCCCAGATCCTCAAACTATCCAAGGTGAATTTGCCTTCTCTCATTTGCAGGGCCAGGGTAGAGCCGCTGACCATTTTCTAAAATGTGTGATGTAGAATTTTGTGTTCACACTTAAATCAGGAACAATCTTTCAGAAGTGAATCCTCCAAAAGTCTGGCTGACATCCAGTATTTGTTAGTGTATGATTCTCAAATGTTCATTTATGGTGAGAAGACTGTATAAGCATGGTGGTGATAGCTGAAAATATACACTAAACAGCTTTTAAGGGTAACATAAGGATTTTAGAATTTGGGAGATAAGCTGAGTTTTTTGTGGCCATAAGACTGTGTAAATTGGCTCAGTCTTTTTTGGGATTCACTGTAGTTATTAAGAACCATGAAAATGTTCGTATTCTTTGGCCAAGCAAGCTCATTCACTCATTCATTCATTCATTCTCTTTTCTTCAACTGTTCATCATATACTAGTTATATGTCAGGCATTGGGGATTTATCAGTGAACTGATCAAAATCTTCACATTCAAGGACAATAGAGTCTCATAGGTGATATTGAACAGAAGTAGGCAATTGTAACAGGGGATGCACTAGGTCAGTGTAGGGGATATTGAAGCCCTGGGGAGTTCGATTTCTTAGAGTTTGCCTGGCTGGGTCATGGTGGAGTGGGGGGTAAAGGATGGAGTGCCGATACCACATGCAGGGGAAGCAATATGTCCACTGGGCCAAATAGAGAGAAAATGTGGGGAAAAAGGGAAATAAAATTTTATTAAAAATTTTTTTTATTAGAGAAAGTAAGCACGAGCGGGGAAACAGGGTAGAGGGAGAGAAAGAAAGAGAATCCCAAGCAGGCTCCACACTCCACACTCAGTGCAGAGCCTGACACAGGGCTTGATCCCACAACCCTGGGATCATGACCTGAGTTCAGAATCAAAGTCAGATGCTCAACTGACTGAGCCACCCAGTCACCCCAAAAAAACTAAATAAATAAAAACTTAAAGATCACCTGCTGAGCTCCTGCCATGTGCCAGACATAGCGCTAATTGTTTTGTGCATTTATTTCATTTTATCTTCATAACAACCCTAACATGTAGATATTGATATCTGTTTTACAAATGACAGAACTAAAATAGAAAAATAAAATGGTTTAGCCAAAGTTTATGGTGTTATTAAATGGTAGATTTGAACTAGAACTTTCTATTCCCGAAGCTCTTGCTTTTAACACCTGCACCATGATGGTTGAAATCTAAGGTGTTGGCAGTGTGAATAGAGAGAAGTGAGTGGATTTGAGAAACATTAGATGGAGGTCAACTCAATTAGAACTGGTGATCAGTTAAATCAGTGGTGGTATTGGGGAAGAAAAGTCTAGGATAATTCTAGCCTTTTGGCTTAGGCACCTGGATAGATGTTGGTATGACTGTGGTGATACTCACTGAAATGAGGAACACAGAAAGAGAAGCAAGTTTGGTGAGGTTTGTGGATGATGAAATTATTTTTGGACAGAGCGAGTTTGAGGTACCTGTGAAACATCCAAGTGGAAGTGTCCAGGAAGTAGCTGGGATCAGGAACTAGAGAGCAGGACGCAGATCTGGGCTAGAGAGAGAAATCTGCACAGCAGCCTCAAAGAGATGACATTGACTCCATGGTAATAGATGAGCATCCAGGGAGAGCGTGTACAGTGAAGAAATACACAGGTTGCAGTTAGAATCCTGGGGAACACTGTCCTTAAAGGTGTGGAATGAAGAAGAAACTGAAGGAAATAAGGTGTGGGCAGAGAAGTGAAAGCCAAGGAAGAAGAGCTCTTCAAGAAGAAAAACGTCAGAAACACTAGTCAATTAGCATGTTCTCAAAGAGAATAATTCAGAAGAAAGGAAAAAACTCATTTGTCTGAATGATGTTCATCACAGCATTAGTTATAATAGTAAAGATCTGGAAACAACCCAAATATCCAACAGTGTGGAATGCTTATGTGGTATGACACATTTACTCCTGTACTCTTCCGCAGCTATTAAAATGACCATTAAAAAGACTGTTATAATACAGAAAGTGTTCATGTTAAATGAACAGAAGAAAGAATAATAAAAAGCTTGATGCAGGTTTCTCTTTTCAATCCACCATCTGCAGTGGAACCACCGCCAAGTTGCAGATTTTCATGAAAACCCATAGGAGGAAGACCATCACTCTCGAGGTTGAACCCTTGGATACAATAGAAAATGTAAAGGCCAAGATTCAGGATAAGGAAGAAATTCCTCCTGATCAGCAGAGACTGATCTCTGGCAAGCAACTGGAAGATTGGCATACTGTGACTGCAGCGTTCAAAAGGAATCCACTCTTCCTCTTTTGTTGCGACTTCATGGTGGTGCTAAGAAAAGGAAGAAGTGGGAAGCCTGGGTGGCTCAGTAGGTTAAGTGTCTGACCCCTGATTTCAGCTCAGGTCATGATCTCTGCTTTGTGGGATCAAGCCCTGCATCAGACTCTGTGCTGACAGTGCAGACTGCTTAGGATTCTCTGTCTCCCTCTCTGTCTCTGCCCTTCCCCTGCTTGTGTTCTCTTTTTTCTTTCTCTCAAAAATAAATATAAACATTAAAAAAAAAAAGAAAGGAAGAAAGGAAAAGGAAGTAGAAGTCTTACACCACTCCCAAGAAGAATAAGCATAAAAGAAGGTTAAACTGGCTGTCCGGAAATACCGTAAGGTGGATGAGAATGGCAAAATCCATCGCCTTCATCTGGAGTGCCTTTTAGATGCATGTAGTGCTGAAGTTTTCATCACTAGCCACTTTGACTGGCATTTTTGTGGTAAATGTTGTCTGACCTATTGCTTCAATAATCTGGAAGACAAGGAATTATATATGGGTTAATAAAAGACACAAAATAATAACAACAACAAAAAAAGCTTTGTTGATTTTAACTGGACCCTGAAAGTCCCGATCCTCGAAGGTAGTGATCTTATCTTACTCATCTCCAAATCCCAAGCCTAGGATAATGTCCAGTACTAAGTGCTTCTCAAGAAATGTTTGTTGAATGAATAAACTCCTTAAAAACTATTTTTTTGTATGTGGTCAAGGATGGAAGGAGGAGAAATGTGGTTACCTGATGTGTTAGGACAGTGGGATTGTGGGTTATTTTCTTTATTTTTTATTATGTTTATACAGTAAGTAGAAATCAAGAGGGGGAAGTATTCAGGTATGTGGGAGCTATTTGGTATTTTTACAAAATGGTTTTCTTTGCTCAGATGATTATTTTAATTTCATAACTCTGTGAGATAGGATGGTTGGGCCCTTAATGTTCTTCTGAAAAGAAAATGGGAGTATAGAGATATTGGATTCCCTTTTGTTGTTCTAGAGTGAGCTAGTAATAAAATTCACATTAAAAGCTATGGTTTTTTTTGTTTATAATTCATTGTTTCATCTCCTCAGCTAGTTCACTTTCTCCATTTTGGAAGCAGTACAAAAAGAGAGTGCAGTATCAGCATGGAAAGTCCAGATGTATATGTTATTTTACATAGAATTGCTGTTCTTTGTGGTTGTCTAAGAGATCTTCCCTCACTTCTGCAGCTTACTCCAGGCCTGTATGAATTCAGAGTGATTGTAGATGGTCAGAATGGCCACGGGGAGGGCTATGTGAACGTGACAGTAAAACCAGGTATGTGTTTCCGACCCCTGGCCAGGTCTCCATTGCTCCCTCTGCAGGATTCCCAAAGATGGGGGATTTGATTTGAGGGGTTTTTAATTCCCATTCTTTTTTTTTTTTTTTAATATGTTCACTGGGCAATCCCTATTTCAGTATAGTAAAAGATTAAGGCAGTAGAGTGATGCTTTGGTTCTAGTTGGAACATTTGGCTGGGCGGAGAAACAGTTGTCACGTGGCCCCCAACGCAGTATGGCCTGAGCAATAGTCTGTTTGTCTGAGAACTACTTCTCCAAGTAGGTCGTGCTGAGAGAGGACCATGTGTTGTGATTAAGAGATACAAGAAAGCCAGGAACTTGGGAGAAGTATGTAGAAGGAGAATCAGCCAAATGGCTGGCTCTTTTTGATACCTTTCCAGATACGGGTTTTGCACACAGAATTCCTCATTTAAACCTTGCCAGTCTTCTTTCACCTTGGAAACCAAATCCTGTCATTCTTTTTAAGTGATCCACCATTGGTAAATTACAGTGCAATAGCAAAGTATCTTGTTTTGCATTTTCAGGGAAATTTGGGGGAAGTTGGACAATGACACATGCATTGGCACAAAGTCTTAATACTATTTTCTGTCTTTGTTGGTAATAGATTTTCTGTTTGTCCCTTGAACTTTGTAGCCATGATAATCCTTTCACTTTCTTCAAAATGTGTTTAACATCAAGACTGTTGGATTATTTCTCAAAGAAAAGGCCACTGGGTTTGTAGCTCACAGCCACTTGGGTGGACAGTGTGGTTTGTGGCCCTCTCGTCACTCAGGGCTAGTCACCTCACACACGATCAGCTCAGGGATGGTTGAGAAATCCCCTGTTGTCTTTTCAGCACAGTCCATGCCCAGGGATAGTTTGCTTGCCAAAGCCTTTGTTGCACAGAGCTTGTTTGCTGTCCCCCTCTACTCAACTTGTGCTGCTGCAGTACTTTTCACGAACAAGACAGCACACAAGCATTAAAAGTGTGCACAAGGCATGGTCTTAGGAGTGGTCAGGCTTGGAAGAGGCTTTAACACTTCCAGGGATCTTATGGTAGAATGGCAGCCTGGTCTTGGGACTTTCCCATTTGGTGATGCTGCAACCAATAAGTCAGTTATGTAATGGAAGCTGATTTATAATCCATTCTCACAGGCCTGCTCCTCCTCTAATTTATAAAGCCCCTCTTCCAATTTCTTCTGGGTCATTTACCTGCAGAGCCTCGTAAGAATCGACCTCCAGTTGCCATTGTGTCACCACAGTTCCAGGAGATCTCTCTGCCAACCACTTCTACAGTCATTGATGGCAGCCGTGAGTATTTGTCTAGGCATGATGTTTTAGAAAAGCATTCACTGTCAACTATGATAGAAAAGTTTGCTAGAAGATTCAGGGCCAACTGTCTGCGTTCTGTGTAGGCCCATCTTCTTGACCATGTTATGGGAAGACTAACCATCTCAAGCAAATGATTAGGAAGTAAGAAACAAGACAGGCCCCGTTTAAAATCCCCATGTGGTTTGTTTGAAATAATATTTCTGCTCTCTTGAGATGGTAAGAAAGTTGAATTATGCATATACTTTGCATTATTTTAGTATGAAACTTGCTGGTTTTCAAATTTGCTTAGATAGAGTTGCCATTCTCAGCTATGGAAACAAAGCTCCTTCCTCTCATAGCAAGATAAGTAACTGAGGGTCTTGACTGCCGAGCTCTCCCCGAGCCCTCACTGCCTAACAAGGTTCTTGCCAGCCCCCTCCTGGAGAGGCTCGCAGAGTGTGCTCCATGCCTCAGGCAGGCTCGTCAACATTGCACCCTTCAGAGTTGTGTCCCCAGATGGGTGGCATGAGAAGGCTTTGGGCTCTCTGCCACTTTTCCTGGCTGCGTGTGAAGGAGGTTTCAGACCTGTCATCTCACCAGAGTTTGCGTGGTTTCCTTGGAGACTTCTTAAGTCCCCAGTACCCTGATTGTCTTGGCACCAACAGTGGTGTTTGGCGGATGCCATCATAGCACTAGCAGAGGAATCTCTGGCAAGGTTAAACATCTCATTTGTGTCACTGGCAAGAAGAGGAGGGTGGGAGAATAGTAGGCGAAGAGGGGAGGGAAACAGGAAGAAGCACTTGTGAGAGCAGTACAGAGGGTTCACGTGGTACCATTTTACTTTATATTTTTGAATAGGTCAGTGTTAAATAGTAAGGAAAAGCATAAAGAGTAGAGTCACTACCATCCCTGTCTTCCAGCTATCCAGTTTTTCTCCAGACTATCAATGGTATTTTATGGTCTTCCTAGAAGCATTCTATGCATATGTAAGAAAATACATATACAGTCTTGATGATAACACATAACACACATTCTTACATCCAATGTTTGTTTCTCTAGGTTGGAGAATTTTTCTGAGTCAGTACATGTTATAGTGTTTCATTTATTTTTCTCTTAATGATTACATAGCCTTCCATTACATGGCTATATAATGTCATTGTATGACTATACTTGTTTTCATTCAAACTCTGTTGATGACCATTAGGTTATTTTTTGGTCTTTTGCTATCACAAAGAACATTGCCATGGATAATCTTGTAAGCATGACCTTTAACGCACGTGCAAATATACCTGAAAGGTAGATTCCTCAAAGAGGAATTGCAAGGGCAAAGATAAATTTTGCTAAATTGCTCTCTTTATGGAGGGTGTATCTCATAAGTCCACCATGACTTGCCAGAGGGCCTTGACCCACACCTTTACCCATAATGTGTTATGAAACTTTGGTTTTTACTAATTGGATAGGTTAAAAAAATAGTACTTGAAGTGTAATTTAAATTTGCATTTCTCTTATTTTTAAGTGAGGTTGAGTATCTTTTCACATATTTAAGAATTTTTTGATTTTCCTTTTTTCATACAGTAGCATTTTAACCAGAGGCTGCCTGTATTAGAGTCCTTGGAAAACTACACAGTGGAATATTCATAGAGAGACAGAATGACCCAGTGTTCCTAGGGAAGAAACACTCTGGAGAGATAGTTTGTAGTTTCATGACGTTTTCCTAGCCTCACCTCTCTGGGTAGTTGCCCTGGTTTGTGGAAGCCAGATAAGTGCTGAGACCCAGTGCTTTCCTGTTGTAACTGATGTTTCTTTCTGGTCAAGAAAGCACTGATGATGATAAAATCGTCCAGTACCATTGGGAAGAACTTAAGGGACCTCTGAGAGAAGAGAAGATTTCTGAAGATACGGCCATATTAAAACTAAGTAAGCTCGTCCCTGGGAACTACACTTTCAGGTAAATTAGGATCCTTCAACTTTACCTTAGGCTGTGTTTTTCCCTTGTGGGTTTTATGTTCCTCCAAGAGTAATTCTGACATATCAAAGTCATTATAGATTTTGTTGATGATACAGCCTTCGGCTCCATTAGTTCTCTGAATCCTGTGATGATTATGGTCACACCAATGATAGGCTTTTAGGGTAAATGTCCTTGCATAGTAGATCAGGACCACCACAGTTAACCCTTCTCAAAGCTGCACCTGGCACATCTCCAAACTTTTTTATTTATTTATTTATTTATTTATTTAGGATTTCTGCCATTAAGTGAAAGGGCTCATCTTCCTTTGCCTTTTCTCAGGAAAAATCTAGAAGGAACCTACCTACTCCTATCTTGTCTCTCCCCTTTGGTAAATGCTTCCTCAACTTACAAAATCTCAGAATCTTTACTTCTGACTAGTGGTTTATTTCAGCATAATTTCTAGGATATTTCTCTATTGGGATGTTTTTAGAGACTTTGATTCAAAGATAGTCCTGGGAACTAGTGTCGACTTTGAAGGGTGTGATTAATGAGTGTGAGGCTGAGTCTAGAGTCATTCTCTTTATGTTTGCAAAACTCCTTGTATGTTACAGTGCACTTGTATGTGAGTATCATACAAACACCGTATGTGTATGATACTATCCTCATTTTACATCTGAGGAAAATGAGGCTCATTGTATTTACTAACCTCTCTGGGGTCACACGTTTCAGCTAGATTCTCTAAACCTCAGGTCAGGGCTCATTCTGTTCCACTCCTTGACTTGACCCATATTTTGTTTATGCTTCCTTGAATGCTCTTCTCAATCTGCTGGAGTTCTGCCCATCCTTAACGACCTGCTCAGTTTTCTGTGAGTCCTGAGACTCCTCTGAGAGGAGAGAATATGTCTCTCCCTGGAACTGTTGCACTTGGTGCCTCTATGTGGCACCAGCAGTGGTACAGTAGTTCATTCATGGCTGTCTGTTTTTCCCACTGGACCTGCGATAAGTCAAGTTTTATACATTACCGGAGGCACGGTGATAAATGTCCTAGCACAACACCTGCCATGTAAGTAAATAGGACTCAGCACTCTCATTGACTCAGGACTTCAGATGAATGAAAGGCTACTGCCGTTCAACAAGGTTGGTACCTTCTCATTGGCTTAAAATGAAAATGTGAGTTGGTTTTTACCTTGGATTTCTAATACAGGAGCATTAGCATTTATGAAATTTAGCTTGGGCCAGGTTGATCTTTTTTTAAAAAAAGTAATAATAGCTGCTATTTCTTGAACATCTATTATGTGTTCAGTACTATTCTAAGCTTTTCGCATGCAGTAGCTCATTTAATCCTTATAGGTATTTACTATTATTTTGTAGATTAAGATATTTAGGCACAGAGAGATTAAGTAACTTGTCCAGGGTCACACAGGCAGTATGACTTGGGTGTGACTTTTAACCACAGTATTTGGGTTGATGCATTATTGGGAGTGATTCTTTTTTTTCGATTCCTCAATCTGTGAAGTGATGAGGGTTTGATTAGCATTGACATCCAGTCTGTTTGGTTCCACTCACCTTTCCTTCTCCCCTGAGTTCATGTGGCAGTGGCCTCTTTCCCCAGCCCCGTAGTTAGCTGCTAATTGGGTCCAGGGTTCTTGCCTGCAAGTCCGGGACTGTTTGAGGTGAAAAGAGTAATGGGTAGCTGCCATTTGCTATTTGTCTGTAACTTACTTTTGTTCTGAAATAGGAGACAAATAGGATATGTTTAAAGAAGAAAAAAAAACCCACCAGAAACAAAAACTTGTGACAACAACAGGGAAACTGGAAAAAGAGGAAAGATTCTATGGAGTTTTCTTTTTTGAAATGTTCTCTGATTTGCACATGTTTGTGCATCTGTTGTTTTTGTGCTCTTCTAAAAGCTCTAATACTGGGGCTCCTGGGTGGCTCAGTCGGTTAAGCGTCTGGCTTCAGCTCAGGTCATGATCTCACGGTTCTTGGGTTTGAGCCCCATGCTGGGCTCTGGGCTGACAGCTAACTCAGAGCCTGGAGCCTGTCTTCAGAATCTGTGTCTCCCTCTCTCTCTGACCCTCCCCTGTTCATACTGTCTCTCTCTCTCTCTCTCTCTCTCTCTTTCAAAAATAAATAAAACATTTAAAAAAAATTAAAAAAATAAAATCTCTAATACCAAAACTCCCCTTCAGGCCATGGGTAGAAGGTGAGGCTGGGGGATGTAGCCCCACAGGTGTCTGGCCCTGTCTGTGGCTGATGGTGAGATTTAAACAAACGACATGTCTTTTCGATGCTTTTCCTCTTTCTGTCACCAAAATGGAAGGAACCCAAACTCCTTGCTTGCTTATGCTCACATTGGGAGGTGGCAAGAGAAGCTTTAGGCTGTTCAGCTGGAAGGCATCATTTAGGTAAAAGCCTGCTCTTATAAATGAACATTTTTTTTTCTCTTGCAAATCCTATTTCACACTGGCACAAACTGTGGGGCTGTCGCGTAGGAGAATTCATTTGCATCTCGGGCGCCTGTCTTACTGGAGCCAGCCCTCCTGGTCCATCCTGGAGGCTGTCCGCCCGGGGCACCCCTTCTTGTGCTGTGTGCACAGCTGGAGCAGGATGGCAGGAGGAGGGCCTGCTGCAGCCAGAGCTTGCTCTACTTACTGGGATGCCTCTGAGCCCCACAGCTTCAGGGGCCAGGGATTATCTGGTCTTAAAGTTGGTTTTTGGGTTTTGGAGTCAAAGAACTAGGCTTGCCCCTTGGCTCATTGTGTAGCCCTGGGCAGGTGACTCAGCCTCTCTCAGTTTCCTGTCAGGTGAGATTGAGGATGCCTACTTTATACGGTTGTAGTGTGGGCCGGACCGGACAACGCTCATGAAGGCCCGAGCACACAGAGCACACAGTGTGGGCAGTGGGCCCAAACAGTGCTGGCGACATACTGCCTGCTTCAGGTCCTGACTCAGCTACTTTTAAGCTTGGGCAGCTTACCTCTCGTCTCCTCGCCTGTGTGAGGAGTAAAATGAAGATAGTACTTCATAGAGCTGTTGTGAGGACTTAGTGAGATAGAAAGCACCTGGAACAGAGCCTGGCACTCAGTCGGTGTTAGCATTTAGTCTTATTCTGCCTTTCCAGAAAGAATGGATAAAGAATTGGTTACCATTTGGTACCCCTGCTGTTTTGGTGTTTCTTAGCCTCAATTTTCAGTCTTCTCAGATACATTCCTCTTCCCTGACTGCACTGGTTTCTCTTCCCTGATAGCTTGACTGTAGTAGACTCTGATGGAGCGACCAACTCTACCACTGCGAGCCTGACGGTGAACAAAGCCGTGGATTATCCCCCTGTGGCCAATGCGGGCCCCAACCAAGTGATCACCCTGCCTCAGAACTCCATCACCCTCTTTGGGAACCAGAGCACTGATGATCATGGCATCACCAGCTATGAGTGGTCACTCAGCCCAAGCAGCAAGGGGAAAGTGGTGGAGATGCAGGTAGGAGGGAGCGGCTTCTGCCTTTTTTGCCCGGGGCAGTCAGAGCTGCTAGGTTGGCAGCCCTTCCGAGGCTTATTTCTGCCCCATTGTAATTACCAAAGTCAGATTTATACAGAACATGGAAGGTTGGAATTAAAAAAAAATATCCTAGAAAATTTAAGGGCCTTTAATGAACACATTAGCAAAACCTTTGTCTTTAGTGTTTAATATTAGAGGAAAACATGAGATGACAAAAGGGAGCTGTTCTAGAACAGATCCAGAATCAGTCTACTCTGAAGCTACAAGGATGCAGAAATTAATGACCTCTACCACAGATTGGAGTAGCCCTCCTGGCTAGATGGTGAGCATCTTCTCTCAGGAGATATTTAGGAAGAGACTAGATCTGTCACCAGGCAGGTAACGTAAGTAAATAAAACTGAACAGGGCCTGTGGCGAGCCATACAACATAACCCCTGACTGAGGCGGCCAGCTGTGCCTCGGGTCCAGCTGGTTGTTGCCACATGGAAATATGGTCCCATATATTCCAGCTTTTCAAGAGAATGGAATTCTAGACCTTTATGTGAGAATTTCCAACTTTTGGGGCACCTGGCTGGCTCAGTCAGTGGAGCATGTGACTCTTGATCTCGGGAATGTGAGTTCGAGTCCCACATTCAGTGTACAGATTGCTTAAAAATAAAATCTTCAAAAAAATAAAAAAAGAAAATTTCCAGCTTCTAAGACACTGCAGGCCAAACACAATGTCTGCAAGCTGGATTCATCCCAGAGGCTGCCAGGTTTTGCCCACTCTTCTAGAAGAAGTTCCTGCATTGCCCTAAATTGGGTATAATGTTCCTTCTGACACTGTGTTTCCAAATCGGAGGCATGACTTAAAGCTCACATTTCACCTGGCTTTTGTCTAGATACTATGTTTAGTTTCTCTGCTACTGTAGACTCCGCATGACCCTGCAAGGGGACAGCATGGAATTGCATAGCATCTTGAGTTTCCCTGTTTTACTGGGGTAGCTTTGTTCTCATGACTGACTGGCCTCAGCAGGAAGAACATGCTTTTAAAAGCATGTTGTTTTATTATATGCTCATGGCCTTATTTCTGGCTTGGCTCATAAAGACTGATGATCTTGGTTATCCGTGCACAGTTTCCTGTACTCCCTTCCCTGGGGAGAGCTCTGACTTTATTGAAAGTGCTGCTGTCAGGAAGGTTTTTTCCCTTGAAGCAGAAGCCTTTTACTTTCAACAGGATGTCCCACAGTGTCTGATTCTGCACCCACTGGCTTTAGAGAACTTGGTACATCATTTAGACCAGGAAAGGACTTACTATGTGATGTTGTGATTCTGGGAGTCTGCTTTTCCACTTGTCTGTATTTATATATCCAGGGTGTTAGAACACCAACCCTGCAGCTCTCTGCCATGCAAGAAGGAGACTACACTTACCAGCTCACAGTGACTGACACGATAGGACAGCAGGCCACTGCTCAAGTGACTGTTATTGTGCAGCCTGGTAAGTTCCAACCGTGTAGTGCAGACTCTTCTGTTGTCTGGTCCTTTGAACCGTAGGGGAGAAGAGAGTTTGGGTTCTGAGCTACACAGTGGTAGTGGGAGGCACCAGTCCACGGGGACCCTGGCACCTTCGCTTGTCCATTTCAAGTGCTTTCTTCAGAGCTAGAGAGAAAGAGTACTTCACAGCCTCACCTTGTGCCCTTGCCCTTGGTGAGTCATCGTGCCTTCGAGGGGACCTAGCAGATAGAATCTCTGTTATCCCCAAACCTACCATGTCCTGGAAGGAACAGCTTAAAGCACACTTCCTCAAGAAAGCCCTACCTTATCACTCAGACTCTCATTTGAACTACCATAGCGTTACATTTCAAATGTAGCATGGCACTACAAATTTGTTAGGTTCTGCCGTGTTCTTTCAGAATGCTTTTATATGTTTCAGTCATATATTCTTCATTGTGAGCTCCCTGACCCACAGTATCTGATTGTTCTCTGGGCATAGAGACAGACTCCTCATGGCTTCCAGAACATGTCCTGGTGGGTCCTCTCCTTTCCCAGCTAGACTGCCTGTTGTTGATCTCTGTGTCTCTGTCTTCTAGAAAACAACAAGCCTCCACAAGCAGATGCAGGCCCTGATAAAGAGCTGACCCTTCCTGTGGACAGCACAACCCTGGATGGCAGCAAAAGCTCAGATGATCAGAAAATTATCTCCTATCTCTGGGAGAAAACACAGTGAGTATTGACACAAAACCCTATTTATGCAGTCTCCAGACCTTTGAAGAGCAAGATGTCACTTGCTTTTAAGAGTTCATTTGCTCTTACTGGCTTATCCAAGGAGTGAGGGGGGCGGGGCAGTGACTGAGAAAGAAATGTTAGCAATCCTAAACTTTGACTCTTAAGAAAATGATATAAAATAATTCTTGTAAGAAAACATGCTTATCATCAGTTAGTCCCTAGTTAGTACTTTGTGGTCCTGGTGCTTTTACAGGTACAATCCATCTGCCGAAATGCATAGTTTAATTACACTTGAGAGGCAGGATGGAAGGGGTAATGGAGCAGAAAAATACTGTTGCTCAAAATTAACTGGGTAAGGCTGGCAGTGGGGATGGGGCAGAGCAGCTATTAAAGAGACTTGAAAATTCATTTGCACATTGAAAGCATTACTCTGTGATTGTTTCCTTAAAGACACCATTTACCATTTATGTAAGTGAGAGGCCAAAGGCACTAACCAAAATAATACTAATTAAGCTGGAATTACCTAATAGAACCATTCCTGGTTCTCACAGTTTTTTTCAGCTCCTTTAAACCATAACAAATGGAACTCACATTGTATGCAGGATCCCACAGGAAGCAAAGGAATTCCAAGGAAGAGTTAAAAAGCATTCTAGCTTCTAAAGGTAGCAACTAAGGACAGACTGAATTTTTTGTTTTGTTTTTGACTAGGGCATTCAAAATGGGTGGGAAGGGGCTATAATTTGACTGTAGAAACCACTGGACTTTAAATTGGTGAGTTGGATTCTAAAAATTCATTTCCTCGGCTCTTGTCTCTTGTGAAGAACCTAATTCCTCAATCCAGTGTGTGTGCATCGTAACTCTTTATAGCTAATAAACCTTGAGTTTTACCAGACCCTACAGCAGAAGTAGTGCTTAGCATAGCTTCTTGGAGGAGAGTCTGTTTCAGGAGGGACAACTAGGGCCAGAGATTATATATTTAAACAGCAAAATAAAGCAAAAACCTGGAAGACTGCAGATTTCTCTGGTCATCTTATAATTTTATTTAAATTTTATTTAAATTTTTTAATGTGTTTTTATTTATTTTTGAGAGACAGAGAGAGGCAGTATGAGCAGCAGAGGGTCAGAGAGAGAGGGAGACACAGAATCCGAAGCAGGCTCCAGGCTCCTGAGCTAGCTGTCAGCCCAGAGCCTGATGCAGTGCTCGAACCCACGAACCGTGAAATCATGACCTGAGCCAAAGCCGGACACTCAACTGATTGAGCTACCCGGGCGCCCCCAACATCTTGTCATTTTAAACAAAGCTCTGGAGCATTCTGCTCCTTGAGCGGAAGGGCTCTCTGATATGTGCAGAGCTGTGCCTGGATGTTGGCACAGAGCTCACTCTTGGGCTGCAGGCTGCTGTGTGAGGCCACAGGGGAGAAGAAAGGATACAGGGTATCCCGGGGCCTCTGTGGCCCCTGTCCGGGAGCTGCTGAGAAGAGGAGAAGAGGATGGTTTTGCTGACAGCTCCTCCGCTGCTTGGCCCATTTCCTTTCCTTGACTTCTCAGTGGGAGGGAGTTTGGCATATGATTAAGAAACGCATTTTGCTTCTTTGCTGGCAAGAGCTGAACCAACTACTGGGCCAGAAATGCTTTTCAGAAACATCACTCTGAAATCATTCTTTTGATCAAGGACCTGCTCAGAGCACTTTCTTCCTTTTACAAACTGGAACAGCAAAGAGTTTGAATGTTCTAGAAACTCGTAAAAAGGAGAAGGCTAGATGTGTTTGAAAGCTGGTGAATGGAATTTTCTGATCAGCAGGTAGCTGTATTTTGGGGCCAAACGACACTGTCCAAATGTAATATTTTTTAAATTGTCCTCGAAAGATCTGGGAAACAATAGTTTGTGCACTAGCTGAGGTAGTAATTGTCTGTTCCTGCTGAGTCAGGGATGGGAGAACAGCAGACAGGTACAACTCTACCCTTTGGTTTCCATCTTTGTCCAGGGGACCCGACGGGGTGCAGCTCGAGAATGCTAACAGCAGTGTCGCCACTGTGACAGGGCTACAAGTAGGAACCTACGTGTTCACCTTGACTGTCAAAGATGAGAGGAACCTGCAAAGCCAGAGTTCTGTGAATGTCATTGTCAAAGAAGGTAACCCTCTGTTGTGGGTTGGTTTGGCCTCTGGTCAGATAACTGAGGAATCAGGCATCTCTTTTTTGGCTGCAGAAATTGATTAGAGACAATGGTGGGGGATAAGTTGGGGGAAAGGGCAGTTTTATGTTCTTTTTTAAAATGTTTATTTTTGAGAGATAGACGGGGGACGAGGGGCAGAGAGAGAGGGAGACAGAAGATCCAAGGCAGGCTCTGTGCTGACAGCCAAGAGCCCGATGTGGGGCTCGAACTCACGAACCACGAGGTCATGACCTGTACTGATGGCTGCTTAACCGACTGAGCCACCCAGGGGCTCCTGTTACATGCTTTTCTAAAACAACCTTTAATTGGGAGTGCCTGTAAGGCGAATTTTAACTTCTTGTCCCTCCAATCCCATCCCTTCCTGCCTTCTCAATTGAATAGGGAAAGAATTAGGTTTTTTTCCTTTGCATCATGATATTGCCTCCGCTGTGGAGACCTGGGGTTTCTGTGACTCTCTTGCTAGCTGCAGTGACACCTGCTGTCAGACCTTAGAAAGACTGGCCTGCACTCTAGTTGGCTCTGCTCCTCTGGTGAGCCTGGTGAGGCCAGCTTGAGGGGAGTGATTGGCTTGCTCTGGTTTGCAGGCACGTGACCTATGATGGCCTTGCGGGGGACTGTAAGCTGATGGGAGATGCACAGGTGGCCTCTGGCTACACTACCCTGCGCTCTCTATCTACCCAGTAGATAGAGAAGACACACCTGAGTAGACAAAGCTGTAGGGAGGGCCCAGGAGAAAAGAGGTCTCCTTTTCCTTTTTCTCTGTTAAGAGTATTAAGGAAAGAATAAAAGAAGATGTCCAGAAAATAACATTTTAGGCCACACTGTAAAGAGAATTTGTAGTATCAACTGCATAAACCTAACCTCCAAGGCTTTAAACCAGTTTGGGCCTTTGTTTCCAATCACCATGTGCTTTCTGAGCAAAGAGATGGGATCCTTCCAGGGGTAGCTGCTAGGAGGACACGAGAAAACTATGCTCGTCCCCTCTGCAGTACGGTGTCTCAGAAGAATGTCCCTCTGGGCGGACTGGAGCCTCAGGACCTGAGACTCTGGTGACTTCAAATTTGTACCGTTAGTCATGAGCTCCCTGGCCATGCCTAGGTTTTATTTAGCATGGAGGTGGAGGAACTGAAGTCTGGTCTTCACTGGGTCCTAACCCCCAACTGGCTAAAAGTTGGTTTACTGTCAGAAAATTCGAGTACACTGTTAGTTGCTGGCATGGATAGGCGCTTAAAACAGTTCTCCACCTAAGATACATTTTTTTAAAAAGTTTATTTATTTATCTTGAGAAAGAGAGCATGAGTGGGGAGGGGCAGAGAAAGAGAGAGAGAATTCCAAGCGGACTCCACGATGGGCTTGACACAGGGCTCCATCTCACAAACCATGAAATCATGACCTGAGCTGAAACCATGAGTCAGATGCCTAACCACCTAAGCCACCCAGGTGCCCGCTTTGATGTTAATTTCCCCATTACCATCATGAAGAAACAGTCTTTCTTTTCTGGAATATTATGTTATTTCATTGATGTTTCTTTGGTTAGAAATGAACAAACCACCTGTAGCCAAGATAACTGGGAGTGTGGTGATTACCTTGCCCACGGACACAGCAGAGCTGGATGGCTCCAAGTCCTCAGATGATAAGGGAATTGTTAGCTACCTCTGGACTCGAGATGAGGGGAGCCCAGCGGCAGGGGTAAGTGCCAGGGACTAGAGAGCTGTATGGGGTCAAGGTGGTAAGACGGGGAGAGGAGATTGAGCCGAACATTCCAGTATCTGTTTTAACCAAGGGGTCTTATTTCACACCTGGATTGCCCTCTGAAATCCAAGGATCCTGGATGACTTGCCTAGGGTCACCCTGCAAGTTAGTATGGCACAGGGTGGGTTCCTCTGCCCTGATCTCAGCAGCTGTGGATTTCAGAGCTGTTACAAAGCAGGAGCTGCCCAGAGGGGGCTTAGTCCTCCAGAAGTAGTACCTGACCCCATGAAAGGAGTGTGGTCTTTCTCTGCAATGTAGCCATGTTGTTCAACTCCATAGGAGGTGCTAAATCACTCTGACCACCACCCGATCCTCTTTCTTTCCAACCTGGTCGAGGGCACCTATACATTTCACCTGCATGTGACTGATGCAAAGGGGGAGAGTGACACAGACCGGACCACCGTGGAGGTGAAGCCTGGTGAGTTTATCTGGAGCCGGGACCGGGTGGGACTGCCGGCTCAGCCCAGCAGGACCTCAGTCCTGGGACCCCTTCCGCCCAGCCAAGGACAGAGCCAAGTGGCAAAGCCAGCTTCTAAACACTCTAGAAATTCCAAGCTGAAAAATCCTTGGAGACTCTTTTACAGCAGTATCCCTCTTCCCCGTGCAGGAGTAAGTGTGGACCCCCGCTCCCCAACTCATCTCAGATGGAGAAACTGAAACTCAGAGAGGGCAGGGCTTGCTCAGCGTCACACAGCAGTTGTGTCAGAGCCAGGCCTTTGTGCCCCTAGTCCAGCACTGCCTACTCACCATGTGACAGATGAGAGAGGGCTCTGGGTGCTTTGGGAATATGAGCACAGGAATAACTTGAGTCATGATGCTTCATCAGCCAGCTGCAGAAAACAATTTATTTTTATAAGTTGAGCCTTAGGCTTTATCTGACAATCCAGGGAAGGTAAAGTAACTGGTGTCCTTTACATTTCTTAGATTTATAGAAATAAAATTTCTTTCTTCAATAGAACTGTATATTTGTTTTGCTTTGAGCAGAGCTTTGGTATTAGGGAGAAAGTGAATGTGGTGTGGGGTAGAGCTCCATAAATTCCTCAGCATTTGATAAGAAGGTGTTAACTTTAAATCTACTCTTATTTATATAGGCCAAGCTCATGTACAGATGTCTTAGATGGGAGGGGATCTTGGCAGGTCTTCTAGTCCTTGTCCTACCTCTAAGAAGGACAACAGCCAAGACACTATAAAGTCTCTTTTGTGTTTAAAATCAGATCACAGATAGTCTACTAATTATGTAAACGACACATCAGAACAGGCAAATGGTGCATCCAATTATGGGAATAAGGTATTCTGAATAATCACTTAACTTCCAAGTGTAGCACAGCCTCTAGGACACAGAAATGAAGGACAGGGGTCTCTCAGTTCTAGAGCTATAAAAATATTGTGCAGCTGTGATAATGCTTGAAGGAGGTCCTTGTTTCTTGGCTGCCTGAAAATTTTTTGTGTTTACTGTTTTCAAACCTGTAGGGCTGATGCATTTCCATGATCAATAAGATTGTTGAGATGGACGTTTTCCCTCCCAATGTTGTAGACAAAGCACAGCAAGGCACTGAAAATCAGACACAGATCAGGAGAGATTGTACATATCCCCTACTTGGCTGGAGCTCAGCAAAGCCAGCTGGGCAGAAGCTTTGAGAATAGACCTCAAAGTGTTCTTCTTCCCCACTCCCTTCACCAAACTCCTCGCCCCCCAGTTATGGCCTGATCCCCAGCATGTGCGTGATAATTGTCAGGTTGGTATAGAGCTTTCCACGCCAGCCCCAGACCACATTAGGAGCTACTCAGTACAGTCCCTTTCCATTTGCTGGAGGTCAGTTGCATTCCTGAATGCTCTCACTACTTTTTCTCCTGTGCCAGAACAGACACACAGTGGCAGGTCTGTGTTAACTCTCCTACTTCCAAAGCCATGACTGATCCACATGCTTTCCAGATCCCAGGAAAAACAACCTGGTGGAGATCATCTTGGATGTCAACGTCAGTCAGCTAACTGAGAGGCTGAAGGGAATGTTCATCCGCCAGATTGGGGTCCTCCTGGGGGTGCTGGATTCCGACATCATTGTGCAAAAGATTCAGCCGTACACGGAGCAGAGGTAGCTGGGCAATGAATGGGGGGAGAAGAGGAAAGACCAGGGGTCCTCTGGGCTTGTTGACTGAGCTGAGAAATAGTGTGGGTAGATAGAGAAGGGTGGGTTCTCTGACCAAGAACTACTCATGGTGTCCATTTCTTTAATGAACTTTTCTCTTCTGGTACAGGTCACATAGTCTGTACTAGATATTGTAGCAGGGTGCCAGGGTCCAAGGTCAGAAGAGGTCTGTTATTTTTGAAGGCCATAGTCTCATAGGGAAAATACTCAAGGTAAACATGTAATATCAGTACAGGGTGAATTTGGCAGAATGTGTGGGGGTCATGTAGACACACTGAAGCAAGGCCAGTTAATTCTTCCAGAGGAGTTGGGGCAGGGTGTGATCGAAAGATTTTCCAGAAGTAAAACTTCCATTGAGCAAGCATGGAAAGACTAGGAGGAAATTCATAATAGCTGAAAAGTATGAGCCATGGTCCTGTGGTATAAAAGTACAGAGTTCCCTCTGGAAGAAGTCAGTTGGTTCAGAGCACTTACTAGGCGCCTACCAGGACATGGTGGAAGATAAGACTGGCTGTGTAGACAGAGAACAGTCATAAGCAAGCCAGGGAGTTTAGTTTTAATAGTTTGGGGAAGGGAGGATTCAAGTTAGGTTGTTTTATGTGTGTGAAGTTTTTGTTTTGTTTTTGCAGGAAATTAGGTGTTTGTTTTTTAGGAAGACCCATAGAGTGGAAACTAGACCAAAAGAAAGAGAGACACACAGACAGGCACACTAAAGGCTGGTCTTTGTAGAAAGATGATAAAACCTAAGTTAAGGTAGTAGCAATGGAATGACAGAAGAGGAGAGAAATGTAAAGTAAATAGAGGTAGATCAGTAGGACTTGGTGATCCTTTGGAATGAAGGGGAATGAGTTATCAAACACAACTCATGATGCCTGAATAGATGGCGAATGCCATTAACTGAGATTAGGGATACAGAAGGAACCAGTTTCAAAGAAAAGATAACAGTTTTGACTGTTGAATTTACGGTGTCTCATGGGTTACATGGAGAGAGATTTCACCAGACAGTGGCAACTACAGGCTGGATCTTGGGGTGGAAGGAAACGCCAAAGATGGAGAATCACTGCACACAGGCAGGGACCAAAGCCGGAAGGACAGATGAGTCCCACTGGGGGAATGTCCAGTGCATGGAGAACCCCAGTATTTAAAGATGAGGCAAGGAGAGAGGAGCCAGCAAAGGAAACTAGGAAGCCATGGTAGAGAAGTGAGAGAAAAAGCAGGTGGGGGTGATCTGCTGGAAGTTAGAGGCGGCTGGCAGCTGGGGGCTGCCACAGGGGAAGGGTATGGTGAGGACACAGAACAGGTTTTGGCTGATTAGATCAACAGAACTACAGTGAGAGCATTTTACTTAGATGTTGGGGGCATAGGGTAAATTCATGTCATGGTTGGAGGATACAGAGATGGTCAATAGAACACTCTTTGAAGAGGTTGGTGCTGAAAATAAGATGGGAGATAGATCAGAAGAACACCTTTTATAAAGACAGGAAGTACTTGAGTACTTTTATAGACTCAGGGAAGGTGCAGAGGAAAAGAAGAGACTGGGGAGGTGGGTTCCAAATGGAGGCAGGTCTTGGGGACTGGCTGTGGGCAGAGCAGGTGCACCACTTTCTCTGGAGATGCAAAGAATGTGGGAAGATGTGCTGTTATGGATGGATTTTAGAGGTAGACAGGATGGCATTCGAGAGCATTGATACCAGCGTTCTAGGTTTTGTCTCTGAAAGTAAAGGCCAGGCCATCTGCTTTGAGGAGGTGGGCAGCCTGAGGAAAATGGTAAAGGTTAGGAACAGCAGCTCCAGAAAAAGGATGCTGGCTTTGAGCAGTATTGAGATCTCAGCCAAGGTTAGCGACATGAGGTTAGAGTGGGGCTCCTAATTCTAGCTACATGATAGCACCACCTGGAGCTTTTATGTTACCTGAGGCTCACCCGCAGTGATTATGATTCAGTTGGTCTGGAGTGAGGCCTGGGCACCTTTAATCTTCATGCTCTCCACGTGAATCTAATATGCAGTCAGGGTTCACTGGGTCAGAGCATGGTAATAAGACTTTTTTTTTTTTAAAGTATTTTTATTTATTTTTGAGAGAGAGGAAGAGAGAGAGAGTGCCAGCAGGGGAGGGGCAGAGGGAGACACAGGGTCCAATGTAGGCTCCAGGCTCTGCGCTGTCAGCAGAGAGCCAGATGTGGGGCTCAAGCTCACAGGCCATGAGATCATGACCTGAGCTGAAGTTGGATGTTTAACTGACCGAGCCACCCAGGTGCCCCAGGACTTTCTTTGTAATCTCTGTTGGCAGCGTGGGAGCAGGGACAGGGCAAGTGGCTGCTTGGATTGACCCAAGCTGGTGAGGATCGGCTGGGCAGAAGCAGTGCTAAGCACATTAGCGAGCGTGCTGCTGGACGTGCCGCAGGAGGGTTTGCCGGCACGCTTGCCCTCACTGCATCCGGAAGACGATGCGTGAGGAAGAGAAGCGGCACGGGGGCTCTGTGTTTCTGACCTGGACTGACTGGCCAAGTTGAGGAATTCAAGAGGAGGATAGGCTTGCAGGTAAGGAGTCTCTGATAGTGGAGCATGGGGCTGACAACAGACAGACCTGGCTTTCAAGCCCCACTCCATTAGTGTCTGCTCTGGGACAATGCCCCTCTCTGAGCCTAGCCTGCTACTTGTAAAAATGCTAGTGTGCTTTTATAGGATTGTTACTGAGAGTTAAATAAGAGTGTTTATATTCCTACCACACAGAGTGCTCAATTGCTGTATTGTAAGTTTATTTTGAGACCTGTTTGGTTGGAGGTACCTGTGAGGGATATGGATGGGGTGGATGTCCCAGCAAGCTTTTGCAGATGTAGATGTGGCCATTCTGGAAAGACAAGGGGAAAGGAGGTAAGTATTTGAGGGTTACTGGTATATGTAGAGAAATTGAAACTGTTAGCATGGATTAGGTAACTGGGAGAAAATAATGAGAAATGGACCACACATCTTTTATGGCAAAGGTCTGTGTCTTGATTCTGAAATTTATAATACCCCTCCCTTAGTCTTACTGTGCAGCGGACTTTATGAAGTCTTTTATGACCGTGCTTCCCAAACTTTTATGTCATGATACACTTGGGCAGTAATGCTATGTATATGGGACTCTGGGATACAGATAAACAAGGCTGTTTATACTGGACGCAACTCCTCCGGGGCCTCCAGGTCCCAGTCAGCCACTCTGTGTGCTGAGGGACCAGTGTATCGGGCACACCTACAACCCAGTGTGACTACTGATTGAGAAGGTTTGGTTACTAGACTAACATGGAGTTAAGGGGGTTCCCCAAAAGGCCTTGTAAGGCCAAGGCATAGAGAGCACATAGAGGTGAGATCAAACATGGCGTGCCTTGGACAGAAGTTGACAGAAAGCAAACAGATTCTGGACATGGGGTAGCATAATCTTGCACCAACCACACCGCTGTGTAGTGTCTTTCCTTTTGCCGTCATAGTTATGATCATTTGGCTGTTTTGACCCATGGTGAATACTTTGATGGTGTCCAACAGTACACATTTTTCAGAGCATTGTGGTCTTACAGGTGACCCGGGCACTGACCCATCAGCACCACACTACAGTCTTAGCTGTTAAAAGGCTGACAGCAGAGATGTAGTTGTAACCAAATCCTGATTTTCCTGACCTCCTTGTTTGGAATGGGTCCTCTTGTTAGCTGGGACAGTTTAGGGCATTTCTAAAAGCCTAGGTGTTGGAATCAGACATACCACGGTTGGAATTTGGCTCTGCCATAATTAACTGTGTGACCTTGGGCAAGTTACTTAACCCCTCTGAGCCTTAGTGTTGTCCTCTGTAAAATGGAGATGACGCTGATAACACCTTTCTCACTGGCTTGCTGTGGGAGAAGGCATCTAGTACTTCGCACAGCATCTGGCACAGAGTGCTCAGCTAATGGCAGCTACTGTTATTGTTGCTGATGGCTTCACCTCATTCATACTGTTGCATGTCTCTGCAGCACCAAGATGGTATTTTTTGTTCAAAACGAGCCTCCCCACCAGATCTTCAAAGGCCATGAGGTGGCAGCGATGCTCAAGAATGAGCTGCGGAAACAAAAAGCTGACTTTCTGATATTCAGAGCCCTGGAAATCAATACTGTCAGTGAGTAATTCTGGGAAGCTGGGAATACAAGCCTGCCCAGTGCTCACAGTTCGCCACAGTCCTGCTATTTTTGGGTTTCATCACCTATTCTTGAGCATGGGTATAATTGCTTAGCGCCAGTGTCATGGAAGAGTCCTGACATGTTGCAGAGGGTTTCACCTGGGGTCCATGGGGCCATCAGCGAGCATTCAGAGGGGCGAGGAGACTGCATGGGAAGAAAATGACATCTTTATTTTCACTGACCTTTTACTGAAATTCATTATTTCCCTGTATCGTGAAGGTGGGCAACAAACGCCAGCAACTGTGACTTTAAGGCAGTAAGAATCATAGACAACTTCATAGCACGCTATGTGAGGAAATACCATTACTACTCATCCTTCTTCAAAATTATGACAGTTGTTAGATCCACTTTTAAATCTTGTTACTTGATGTTTTCATAAAGACACATGTATATTAGCTTAAAATTTTATATTCTTAAATATTTAAAAAACATGCACAATATTGTTTTCCTTTTTAATACCATGTATTTTATTTTGGCAATTAAATGATGCAAAGAAGGCAGGGGGTGGGGTGGGGTCTGTGGGCCATGAAAGATGACGCACTATCAGCGGAGAGCAGTGTTCACGGGCAAGGTGCCCAAGCTGTAAAAGCCCTCGGGGTGGGCCTTGAAGGAATTTTCCCACCGGCCACAGAGCAGGGGCGCTGAGCCGGGGCACAGTCAGAGCCGGGGTTCTGGCTCTGACTCCTGTTGACCTTTTTCCCTTTCCTGCTACTTTCAGCATGCCAGTTGAACTGTTCTGACCATGGCCACTGTGATTCATTCACTAAACGCTGTATTTGTGACCCTTTTTGGATGGAGAATTTCATCAAGGTGCAGCTGAGGGATGGAGACAGCAACTGTGGTGAGTTTCTGCCTGGCGCTATGCCAGCTGGTTTGGCGCTGAGTGTAGTTCTGAGTTGAGCAGGTGGGTGTTGGTGTTTCCGAGGCAGATGAGCAATCAAGGAGAACTCTATGTATTTTCTGTTTGCAGAGGACTTTTACTTCCTTCCTCCACGCTGCTCAGGGTTAGAGGAGAGCTCTGAAGCAGTCCTGTACAAATAACGAAGCTTAAATTGGACCAACTACAAATTGCAGCCTAAATCAGACCAGCTGCAGGCTGTCTGTGTTTTGGGGGGGTCTCTGTGCTCTAGCCTAGTGGAAGCCTGCAAGTGTCTGTTCCCCCTTTCCTTCTGGGAAAGCTCCTTACAGCCTGCTACACTGCCCCAGGGTCTCAGCAGGGACGGTTCACAAAATCGAAAGCTTCAGCTGCCCACAACTGCAAGGTCTCACCTTCCCTGGATGGCCATGGGGGACATTCCTTGTCTGCAGAGCAAAGCCAGAGGGGCAGCCCAACTGCCCTGCTGGCCCCTCTCTCTTCACAGCCCTCACCATTTTGTTTCTCTTTGCAGAGTGGAGTGTGTTGTATGTTATCATCGCTTCCTTTGTCATTGTTGTCGCCCTGGGAATCCTGTCCTGGACTGTGATCTGTTGTTGTAAGAGGTAAGATCAATTCTCCTTAAAAATTGATTAGAGCTTCTAGTTGTGTATTCATTCATTAGAGCGTTCCCTAACATGGCACTTCCCATGTGGAAGGTGCTGATTCTTGGGGGTTCCTCCCTTGCTGTCACCATTAAAGTGGTTAGGCACGCCCAGAAAGGCTTTTCTCACCCTCTGCCATTCCTGAGGCCAGGAACACACTCCCTCAACCAAGTGGCACTCACTGCACTGATGCTCAACCTGGGAAGCGTGGCCATGGCCATGATGGGCCTGGACTGTGGACCTGACTCACATCTCTCTAGGGTGTGTGTTCTGTATTACTCCACACCTGTCTCACCACTTGACACATGAGTTCTCAACTTTTCTGCCTTCCTTTCTCATTGGGATTCACATGTGTACGTGCTTTCACGTGACTGTAGACTTAGATTAGTCATGATTAAGTATTCTGGGTTTTTTGTTTTGTTTTGTTTTGAATCTTCCTGGCTAATGATATTTAATGGGAATGTTTATTGTATGTTTTTTGTTACTAATAATAAGTATGATTGCTACATTACTGTATGCCAGGCACCATGATAACATTTTGTAGGTAATACCTTTTTTTTTTTAAATGCATATAGGAACCTTTTCTTATCTTACAGCTAAGGAAATGGGAGGCTCAGGAAAACGGCCCCACTTTTCCATGGACACAGAGTTAATAAGTGACAGAGCTGAGATTGAACCTGCACTATAACCTCACATAAAACCTAGAAGGTGAAAAGAATTTTTAGTAATTCCCACCAGCCTGAGATGACTACCATTAATAAATGCTTTCCCCCACCTTTCAAGCCTAAGATTTTTATTCTCTTAATATAATAGGGAGAAACTGTGCCTGGCTCCATCTTGCCTCTTCCCTTGCTTGCTGTGACCTACAGCTTAGAAACTTCTGCTGGGCCCTGCACGTAGGCATGCTAGTCATTGAAGGAATTTTTCTTACAGCTGGGATGAACAAAAAACTGCTTTTTTAAAATCTGAGGCCTACCTCACTCAAGGAGATAAGGAAGTTCATTCAGATATGCCTGCACTACATTTGAGATTCATAGGAACATGATCAGATTCCTATAGATATCAACCTACCCAGAACAGAGAAGTTACATAGCCTTCCTTGGACGTCTGCCAGCATCAGTCACCTTTCGACTTCAGCCTCCTCCCACTTCCCCCCTTCCTAAGAGAAAGTTCAAATCTCATGCTGGGGAAGATGGTTCTTTGGGACAGGAGTCTACCATCTTCTCGGTTGCCGGTTTTCTAAATAAAGTCATTTTCTTGCCCCAGACGTCTTCACCCTTGATTTACTGGCCTGTATGTGGGGAACAGGCTGAGCTTGTACCCCATTACATTTGTGTTGTTAACCAATCTCTCTTCCTCACCTCTGTGGAGTGGCTGGTGACTCCATGGTAAGATAGTCGAAGTCATCTTCCTTTCCCAGAATCAGGGAGGTGTTACCTGAAGAACAAACCACAGTTGCCACCTTGCTGCAGCTGTGAAGCAAGGGAAAACAGTCCTTCCATTAGGCAGCTGCCACCCGGACAGGACCCTCTTTGTAGTCTGGCTGTCACTACATGGTGAGCTTCCTAATCTCACACAGAATCCCCTTCTTGAGCAGCCATGGGGATTGTGTTTTTCAGGCAGAAAGGAAAACCCAAGAGGAAAAGCAAGTATAAGATCCTGGATGCCACGGATCAGGAGAGCCTGGAACTGAAGCCAACCTCCCGAGCAGGTAGTGGCCCTGGGGGTTGGGAGCGGAGGCCTCTAGATTTGTGCACTGTCCCTGTGAAGAGCTACTGTCCCTGTAGTCCTCTCCTGAATGTGTTGCTAACAGCTGTTTGTTCTAGAAAAGCGTTTTGTCTCTTGCTTGTTAAACGCTGAGGGCTGACCTGGCCCTGCACTGGCAGAAGCTGCCTGCTGGGTAGGTTTGACTTGGGGGCTCACTTCTCAGTATTGCTTCTCTTTGCAGAAGGACTAAGCCTCTTCCTTTCCTTGGCCTGCTCATTCCCCTCAGGGTTCCCTCCTGGCTTTCAGCTGTTCAGGCTGCCCCCTGTAGAGGCTTAGGGACCTTGGTCTCTTAGGCCTTACCAGTCTGTCCTTTCTGGGGAGACAACAAGGTGTGGCAGCAGTGGGATTGAAGTCAGTGTCTGCCAGCTGGCTTCCTCTGTGGCTGGCCTTCCTCTCCCATCTTCCTCTATCCCGCATTTGGCAGATAGACCCGCTAGGCTCCGCTGGTGGCTCAGAACAGGCAGGAGGGCAGCTTCCCTGCTGGCCCCAGTGCACAGGACTCATCTGTCAAGTGCCTCCCACCAGATAATTACCAACCACACAAGCACTGAGATGGCTTCGCTGATGGGGCTGGGAAGGTCAAGGTGCACAGGGACTCCCTTCTTGGCTGGTGTCATCATGGGTGGGGTTTTCATTCATCACGAGGCCACAGGACCTGCATTGGCTGTTTGTGAGACTCTAGGCGGGGCTATTCCTAAGCACTCTGCAAACAGAACTGTTTTATACAATGCATTTATCAAACATACTCATACTTAAAGCTTTGTATTAGAGGCTGGAGGGGAATACAGAGTTCTGACACAAGGCTCTGCCCTTGGAATTTCAGTCTACTGAGGGAGCAAAGACACATCAAAGGCAAAAAAAAAAAAAGCAGCCCTCAGGCGGCCTGGGCTCTGCACCCATGCAGCTTGGTTAGAGAACGCTGTGGCTTGGTACCTGGAGGTGGTGGGGCTTGTAAAACCAGAGAAGTGGACATACTGAGAATGGAGCATGGAGATAAAAATGTGCACAGTCTACCCTCCACATGGTGACCGAGGTTGTTTTTGTGTTACTCTGAAAGTTTTCCCAACCCTCGAAATCCTTCAGTGACTGACTCTGGGTCTGGCTATCATGGCCTTGGGTGAGCTTTCATCTGTTTGCTTCTTTGAGATCTTTCTCCTTGACCTGGTTCATATTTCTGTCTAGAAAGCTTTTTGTTATCGTTCCCTTAACCTGCAAATGTCATGCTCATCTCTCACATGACTTGTTTTGGAATTTCTCTCCCTACATAAAGTTAGTTATGTATCTGTCCCTGTACCAGTCAGTGACATTGGTGAGGGCAGAGATTGTGTCTTATTCATCTGTGTTTATGGATCGAGACCACTGTTGCCAGGCCCTCTGCCAGACAGACTCTGCTCCTCTGGAGCTTCTATCAGACACATGTGAAACGTACAAACTCACAGATACACAGCATGTGATAAAGAAAGGTCTTTGTAAAGAATAACACTTGAACTGAGACGTAAGGGACGAGTAAGAGTTAGCCACATGACTCTGAAAGCACATTCCAGGCAAAGTCTGTACAGAGCCAGCTGCTGGAAGTAGCAGAGGGCATTTGAAGAAATAGAGGAAAGTGACCTACTAGACATGGTGAGCACGGGGCCAGTGACACGAGGCTGCACAGGTGAGCAGGGACATAGCTGTGGGCTCCTTCTGAGAGTAGTGGGGAGCCACAGCCAGCTTTTTAAGGAGGTGAGTGGTCTGACTTGATTGACATTTATATGTGAAGGATCAGAGGGGCAAGAGCAGGTGAAAGAGTATTCGAAGGAATGTCCTAATGTGGAGAGATAATGAGATAGGGACAGGTACGTAGATTCCAGGTACCTTTGCAGGGAAGACTTGATGCAGTTCGTGGCATGATGGCCAAGGGGTGTGGGAGAAAAGGAGATGTGCAAGCTGGTCCTGGAGCTTCTGCTCTGAGCATGTGTGGGTTGGGTGGTACTGGAGAGGAAATGATGGAAAAGAGAAGTGTTTACTTCAGGACACTTGTGAATGGTGCTGAGGAAATGAGGCTGGAAGATTGGCTAGGACCAAAGTGTGGAATGTTCTGAAAATCAGCTGGAGTTAAGCATTAATTCTGATGGTGACAGGAAGTTTCTGGTCACCTGAAGAGTAGAGTAGAATGGTAAATGCTGGCAGAAGTGAAGTTGTAGGTTGTTCAGGCAGTAAGTATGCAGTGAGGAAATGGAAGCCGTAAATGTTGAAAAGTCCTTTAAAAGTGGAGCAGGGCAAGGCAGAAGACAGAGGTGAGGCTCCTGAGGAGAGAGGGTGTGGGGGGAAAAAAAGGAGAGGATGGGGGACACAGGGCTGGGTGACAGCACTAAGAAGTACTGTGTTGAAGAAGCAAAATGGGCAGGAGGCAGATGTCCAGTGAAGGAGGCGGCAAGGGAGAGCCCAGTTGCGTCTGGGTGGCTGGGAGGAGAAAGAGGTGGCCTTTCTCTGTGGGCAGTGTATAGCTGAGGGAGGGGCGAGAGCCCCCTTGTGCTCGGCCTTCTGGCTCTGACCAGCAGATTAATTGTGGCCTCAGCAGATGGGTGGGTGCACCCCAGAGCAGAGTCACTAGCAGGTTGGGGAAAAGGGGATTCAACATAAGGTATGGAACTGGACAGGGGGAAGCGCAGGTTTAGTAGTCCCCTTGCAACGAAGGGTGATGCACATGGAAGTGAGCTGACAGAGACCCTGTTTGCCGGAAGTGAAGCTGAGCTCCTGCCAGGGCTGTCTGGGGAGCCAGGGTGCCCGCCTGAGTGAATGCCCAGGGCCACCCTCAGGAGACCTGCTTTCCATTCAGAAATTGTGGTTTTGGGGTTTGTGCTATTCTGTTGATTTCCCAAAACTTTCTTCTGAAGCACATTAGAGTGAATCATATGAAATTAATAATGTTTGACCTCTTTGAACCTATAAAAATGGTAGACTTTTGTGGTTCAGCTGAATGTGTACAGAAGATCGAAAGAACAGCTGGATGGGTTTCCCACAAGTGAATATGCCCATATAATCAGCTCCCTTTCTTTCCTGTTACTGCCTTCCCCCTGCCAACCTACTTCTGGTATCTTAGTTTATATAAAGGGAATCACTGTGTTTGATTCTTTCCGTTCACATTACCTTATGACCTTCCGATGTG
>NC_043707.1:115356674-115393796 GCF_006229205.1 Suricata suricatta
CATTGTTGGATATGGGGGTTCAAACATACCTCACCTGTCTGGTCACCTTATGAAAGGAGGTAGGTCAGCTCCCGGGTGGGTGGTGTAGGGCCCAGAGCACTGCCACGCTGGGTTTTCTGTTGGGACTTCCCACACCTTGTCTCGCGGCCTTTTGCGGTCTCAGACTGCCTTTTGCTTTTTCTGGTGTGGTCTCTGCAGCTACAGGGATAGGTAGTGAAGGTGACTGCAGTGGCTTGCAGAATCTGTAGCATCTCTTCTGACCTCAGGTGCTTCTTATGGGTCCTTGTTTGTGTGTTCTGATGAGCTGATGGCCTGGGACTGTCTCTGCGAGTCCCTGGTACTCCAGTGAGGCTCTCCGCCTCCAGAACTCACACAGTGGAGCCAGAGCAAGCATCTGTGGGGAGCAAGGTTGCGTCCTCACTTGATGTCGGGAACTTGGGTAAGCCCCTTACCATTCATGCTGAGCCAGGATATGGTGAAAAGTTTGTCCTCTAGAGCCGAGTTCTCGTTTGTTGTGTTTTCCTGCCTCCTGTGGGAACTCCATCCTGTTTATAAGGGGAGATGATAAGATATTCCATGTTGCAACAAGACAAGAATGTCATTGGGTAGCACTAACCAAAGCTAATAGATACTGGAGATGAATCCAGATTGCAACCCAGGTCTTGTTACTTCCGCTGTCCCTCTGTTCCTCTTCAGGCTGGGAGAAGGGTCAGGGCGTGGCTCAGGCCAAGGTTTTGTGCTCCTGAGCCTGGATTCTCGTCTCTCTTGCAGGCATCAAACAGAAAGGCCCAATGCTGAGCAGCAGCCTGATGCGCTCCGAGTCAGAGCTGGACAGCGATGATGCCATCTTCACATGGCCAGACCGAGAGAAGGGCAAACTCCTGCATGGTCAGAATGGTTCCGTGCCCAATGGGCAGACCCCACATAAGGCCAGGAGCCCACGGGAGGAGATCTTGTAGCTACTTGGTCTGTTTCCTCAGGGTAGGGGTGCGCAGTGCGAGTCCAGAGCATTGCCAGGCCGGTTATACCTCCCATGTCTGTGGGCAGCTGTTCTCCCAGCATCACTCCACCCTAAAACCCTCAACCAGAGCTGCTGGCACTTGAATCCAGAGACATCCTCCGGGAACCCTGAATGAAGCTGTGAATGAAGAGGTTTCCTCTTTAAAACCCTTCTGGTAGGCCCCTCGCAAATGTCCTCACCTCAGGGGCTCCTTTTTCGCAAACCCCTCCTCTGCTCCAAGGACCATCTAGCCAGTTCCCAGCCGCCTCTCCAGCTCCCTGTTGGCAGTATTGCTGCTCCCAGGGCGTCCAAACAGCAAGTCCTGGCTGTAGAACCAAGCACCACCAGCCTCCTGCTCTGAGAGCCTACCTGTGGGCATGTTCTTTGTACTCTTCTTTGGGACAGAGCCGTACCCTTCCGCTAGGTCCAGAGAAAGTGGTACACCCTGTCCTCACCACTGATGCCTGTGTCCAGCCCGAGATTAGGGCAAGACTGGCTGTTTCAGGAATAGAGGGGCCCCTCTGGCTGCTGGGCCGCCAGACAGCTGGGCTGGCCACAGACCCTTCCCTTCCTGACCAGCCGCTTCAGGGCTCAGGCCCCCATGCCCTGCTCGCAGGAGACAGTCACACGCTGACTGGAATGTGACGGCATGAGCGCATGTGTGCGACTGCCCCACGGCGGTCTCCTCTGTGTCTACCTGTCTTCTCTGTGCGTCCCCTGCATGTGTGTCAGAACGTGCGTGCATCAACTCCTCATAGGGCTCTTGGCTATTTGCAAGGCAACCTTGACCTGGACAGACTTTTAGCTCCTTGGAGCAGAGACTACCTGAATCCCTCTGGCCCAGCCATGGTCATCCTGGGTGTTGAGGAATGGGAGCTTTGGGGGAGTGACTTTTTGAAAAGAAACTTCTTAGTTTACACTACTGCACTACTGTCTGTTGTGAGATGATTAAACATGCTATTTAATTGTACGTGTGCCTGCTGGGAGTGCTGCTTTGCGCTACATTGCTGACCTGTACCATGGGTCCAGCCACCTGTGCAGCCTTGCGACGTGACAGCCTCCAGTAAGGAAGATGCGGGCCTTGGCATCTTCCAAGATGTATGTGGCTGATGGTGCCGGGATTCTCCTCAGCCACTGCCTGGCCGCTGGTGGAGGGAGTTTTCTGTCCTCTTCTCCAACCTTCTGTTAACACAGAAATTATTTATTTCCCCACTTTCACCCCACCCTTGGACCAAGCAGGGGATTCAGACTGTCCTAATGTCCAGGATGTGGACTTTAGATTTCTGGGCCCCCGCGTTTCCCTCTTAGATTTTCAAAGCAGCAGGGGCGTCCTCAAGCCCCAGAACACAGGGCAGTGTTCATGGAGTAGCTTGCATAGCATGTGGGGTAGGAGGAGGGCTGGTGTCCAGTCTTGCTCTCCCAGGAAAAGGAGGGGCAAGGATAATGGAGCTCATACGCTACCCAAGGCCCTGTCCACAAAAACCCACTGGGTGTGAGCAGAATTTGGCTGTTTTCACAGATCCAGAAACTGAGGCATAGCAAGAAATAACTCAGTCCACATACTATAAATGACAAAATTGGAACTTGGATCCCACAGAGTCTGTGTTTGGGCTGGATCAAAGGCCTGGGATGCTTGACACTAGACTGTGGGGCACCAACTGTGGACTTTCCGATGGAGTAGGTCTGGCACAGGAGGATGTACCTTTCTACCAAGTTCCCAGGAGACGCTATGCTGCAGGTCCAGGGAGCACACCATGAGAACTCTGGGCTGGAAGCACATTTCTAGTGCATCATGAAGAGGAGCAGCAGCCGTCCTATCCTGAAGGAGGTTGGAGGTAATCACAGAGCAAAAGCGTGAATCGCTCCAGGCCAGGAATACAGGTTTCCTTAGTGGTGCGGGTCAGGCTACATAGGAGGAGAAGGTGGGCAGGTGACCAGTGCCTGGGGAGGTGGGTGTGTCAGAGAAGTGTTGAAGCATTCAAGAAGGAGCTATAGGGCTTGATCACATACTGGCTTTCTGGACTTTCCTGTTTTGGAGTGTGAGGCTCATTTGTACATCTTACTGACCTTAGCCACAGCTCACTGAAAGACATGTTTTTTTTTTAATCTCTGAGATGATGAATTTTTCATCTCCTACTCCTCCCACCGAAAAAAGAACAAAACCCAGAAACCAATGCTGCTTTCCTCCATTAGGCACATTTCCAGTTGAGTACTGGAAATATTCAGCATTACAGAAACACCAGTGTCCTGTCCTAGTCCTTAGCACAGTGGCTGGTATGCACTTTAGAGTGCACCTGTGGTGAGCACAGTCTAAAAGCTGTAGCAGGGATGTGGGAGACGTGGCTTCTTAACGGAAAACATCAGCTGAACAAGAGAAAAGATGGCAGACCTTGTCACTGCTGAGCTGAGCTGACACTCCAGGGGAACAGGGCCTATTAAGTTCCCAGTGGTACTACTTAGGGAGAATAAAGATGAGTTAAAATATGAACAACAAAATACGATGGAAGGTGGGGAGTCAAATGATTGAAATTAAAGTAACCTAAGGTCCTTCCATATGAAGGTAGTAAAAACGGCTGGGTTTAAGTCAGGTATTCATGTAACAAATACTGAAAAAGCCAGTAATAATTGGTAACTGGAAAATGTAACACCTGTACCAGACAAGGGGGGGAAATACTTCAATCAATGAAGCAATACAGGAAAGAAGGGAGAAAGCAGGTTTTTAAAAAATGTGACCACTTAATGGGCAAAAGTTGTCAGAGTAGATATTAAAAACCACCACCACCACCACTTCCAATCCGAGGTTAACAGATTGGATATATTGGTAACACTATATTTACAAGAGAGAGACATAAAGTATAACATTGAAATACTGGGAGGAAAAAAACCAGTAAAGATATACTAGGGGCTTTGGTCCCTATTAAGATGAAATGGCATAGGCTCCCCTCCCCCAAAATTAATACACCTTACGAGATGGCATAAATCTGAGGAACCACCCCCAAGTCCTATAAGTACGCCTAGGAGATTCCCACTATAACCGGGAGGTGGGCATGAGTGAGAGGTCTACCTTTGCTGCACATGGAATAATCCATCAAGTCACTGGTGTCAGTGGGACACTGTCAGGGCTGGGCCATAAACTCTGCTGGGATGAGAAGGGATGTGCTGGGCTGCCCTCTCTAAAGCCCAGGGCTGATGGAGGACAACTAGGAAGTTGCTGCTGCTTCCTGAGGCAGCTACTGGTAAAGCAGTCAACAGTGACTTTGAGGTGTATGGAGGTTTAAGCTCACTGGGATGGACAGGATAGAGCCTGGCCTTGGTCTTTCATCAATAAATGTTAAATGTTACCAGACAGGAGCTGGTGCTCTGAGGAAACATGAGTTCATTGGCCGAAATAACCAGATGCTACCTGGGGTGTACAACACCAAACTAAATATACACATTAGTCAAGAACTAAAAATAAAGCAACATAAACGTATAGGGAAATATGTTAGCAATGTGAAACAGGAACAAGAAGTACAGGGAAATACCCAGGATGAAAAACACAATAAATGGGATAACGGGACAGATACAGGCCAAAACTCATCAGTTAGCATCCTGAGGACCTTTACCAATAGCAGGCAGGAAAGGAAAGAGACACACAGCAGTCCAGGGGCAGAGCAGAAGTGCTGACATGTGAATAACTGGGAGTCCTGGAAGGAAAAGGAACGAGGAAGAAGAAATACTTGATATAATAAGACCAGAATTAAAGAAAAAGAACTCATGGGTAAGTAGGGGAAACATACAACCAGAAACACTGCAGAGAGGCGGTTGAGAGATGGTTTTAAAGACCATCTAAGAAAAGAAAAATTCTGAAAGCTCCCAGAAGAAAAATAGTAGATTGATTACAAAGGGAGAAGAATGAGATAGACATCAGGTTTTTAAAACAGTATTCTTTTGTGAGACAAAGAATCATATTTCCAAAATGCTGAAGAAAACTTTGAACTCAAAATTTAGATCAAGAAAAATTCATTTGAGAATGTAATAAATATTCTCAGGGCACATAGCTGGCTCAGTTGATGGAGCATGTGACTCGATCTTGGGGTTGTGAGGTTGAGCCCCATGTTGGGGGCAGAGTTTAAAAAAATTCTCAGGAATATAAACCTTCAGAATTTTTTCACAAAAGATCCATTTAAAAATATTCTTGGAAGAAGCAGACAAACATGAAAACTAAATTTAGACATGAGAAGAGATATATGAAGTAACGGTGAGCAAATATTCTGGCAAAGTTTATAAACTGAAACAGCTAGGGCCAAGGGAAAACAAAATGAAGTACATCAACAATCCACAACCAAAATTCCAAAGAATATCAACATGGTATGGTTAGGAAGACCAAGAACATAAGAGTATAATACATCTTATCAGGAAGATTTAGATGGCAGTTAAACCAATAAGGGTAAATGATTAATATTGAGTAAAATTGGAAAAAAAAAAAAACCCCAACTGGAATGTATCACCACTTTTTATTTTTAGTAACCTCTGTACCCAATATGGGGCTCAAACTCACAACCCCAACACTGACTAAGCCAGCTAGGCGCCCCTGGCATGTATTATTACTTTTAAGCAGGTAGAAGAAAATTTTCCATTGCTACTCAATGGAAAGCAAGAGGGAACTACAGTAAGTAGAAACTGAAACAACAGCAGAACTACCTCGGCTGAGAAGACGACAGAATAGGACTCTAAGCTCACCTTGTTGCACGGATACGTAATAGGTCAATGTAAATTACCCAGAAAACGATCTGCAGACTAGCAGAACAAATTCTACTACAGGTAGAGAAGAGGCCCCACCCAAAGAAGGCAGGAAGGGTGAAGATGTGGTCTGCAGTGCGAACAGAGCTGGTGGTCTGGAGAAGGACAAAAAACAGACTTTCACACCTGGGAGCCCATGGACAGGGAAGATGTATACCTCTGTCGTAATTGCCTTTGAAAGCAAGAGGGGCAGAATTTTATGAGTTCTTACAACCAGCTGGATTTAAAGCCTGGATTTTTAAATTCTGCAGGCTCAGCTCTGGGAGAGCCTGGCAGGCATTAGGAAGCAGATCCCCCTCCCCCACCCCTGCCCCAGCCTCCAAGAGACCACAGTGCAGATACAGCAAGGAATCAGCCATTTGAAAAATCACCAGGGGCAGCTGAGAGGTAAATGATTTGCTCATCATAGAGCAAGAACTGGAGAGACAGGGACAACCGAGAAGATGGCTCCAGGACCAAAGTTGCTGACCGGCACCATTTCCTTACCCCACCCCAAGTATAAACATCCCAGCCAGCAGGGTTCTGGCTCTGATACTGGTTACCTAAATAGCCAGCACCAGCATCCCCCACCCCTCCTTCCCAATCAAATTCACCTTAAGTCTTGGGTTGCGGCCACCATTGTAAATGCTGCCAACGCATCTCCTGACTCATGTTTTGTGGAACCTCAGTTCTGGAGGTAGCAGTCAGGGGGCAGGGGTTCAGGTCTCACTTCCCAAGCAGACCACTACACACATTGTTAAAATGTGCCCCATCCCTACTGGGGACCAAACACTGCCCACAATAGGCAAAGAAAGCCTCTGCAGACAGCTGGACTGAAGGAAGAGGCTAAGACAAAACCTCAGAGAAGATACAACACACAGAAGAGACACTTCCTGAAGTGCAAGGCCCTGGAGAACAGGGGACATGGCACTGCAGAGCTCTAAAGGACCTCTTCTTCATAAGGCTATTCTTGTTAAAAGGGACAGAAGTAGGTGAATTTCAGAAATAGACACAGAAAGCTAGACAAAATGTGGAGACAGAAAACTATGTCGCAAATGGAAGAACAGGCCCAAACCATAGCAAGAGACCTAAGCAAAATGAATATAATATGCCTAATAGAGAATTTAATAATCATAAAGATACTCATTTAACTTAAGAGTGGATGACATTGATACGCTTAACACAGAGATAAAAAAGAACCACACAGAGCTCAAGAACACAATAAATGAAATTTAAAATATACTTGATGGAATAAATAGCAGGCTGGATGTAGCAGAGGAATGAATTAACAACCTGGAAAAGAGGATAATAGAAAGTAACCAAGCTGAGCAAAGGAAATAAAATTACACAAATTGAGAATAGTCTAAGGGAATTCATTCACATTATATGGATCTCATAAGAAGACAGAGAAAAGGGGCCAGAAAATAAAATACCTGAAAATATCCCTAATCTGAGGAAGGAAACATAGCCAGATCCAGGAGGCACAGAGATCCGCCCCCCACAAATTCAACTCAGGAAGTCCACACCAAGAAACGTAGTAATTAAAATAGGGGGAAAAAGTTCTAAAGAAATTTGAAAAGCAGCAAAAGAAGGTAGTTATATATGAAACCACAGAAGACCATTAGCAGATCTTTCAGAAGAAACTTTGCAGGCCAGAAGGGAGTGGTATGATATGTTCAAAGTTCTGAAAGGGAAAAATCTGCAGCCAAGAATACTCTATCCATGAAGGTTATCATTCAAAATAGAAGGAGAGATAAGGAATTTCTCAGACAAAATTAAAGGAGTCTGTGACCACTAAAGGAGCCCCAGAAAAAATACTAAAGGGGACTCTGAATAGAAAGGACATACTCCCTGAGGGACAGTATGAAATGTAAAAAATCACAAAAACAGTAAAAATAAGTATTTCTGTAAAAATCACTCAAGGGACTCATAAAAGTTTGTAAAATATGACAACATATATGTAAAAAATAGGGAAGAAAGGAGTAACGACTAGGTTTAAACCTAAGTGACCATCAACTTAATACAGATTGTTTTATGTAGAAGATTTTTATACAAACTTAATGGTAACCAAAAATAAAAAAATCACTAATAGATATGCAAAGAATCAGAGAAAGAAATCCAAATGTTCATTCAACCAACTGAGCCACCCAGGTGGCCCAGAAATCCAAATGTATCATTAAGCCAACAAACCATGAGAGAAAGAGAAGGATCAGGAAAAGTCTCTAAAAACAAACATAAAACAAGTGACAAAATGGCAATAGATAACATATCAATGATTACTGATTGTAAATGGACTAAATGCTTCCATCAAAAGACACAGGGTAACAGAGTGGATCAAGAAACAAGACCCATCTATATGCTGCCTGTAAGAGACTCATTTCAGACTGAAAAACACCTACAGTTTGAAAGTGAGAAGATGGAGAATGTCAAAAGACAGCTGAGTGGCAATACTTACATAGGACAAAACAAACTTTTTTTTAATTCTTTTTTTAAATTTTTATTAATGTTTTTTATTTATTATTGAGAGACAGAGAGAGACAGCACAAGCAGGAGAGGGTCAGAGAGAGAGGGAGATACAGAATCTGAAGCAGGCTCCAGGCTCTGAGCTAGCTGTCAGCACAGAGCCCGACGCGGGGCTTGAACCCAAGAACCATGAGATCATGATCCAAGCTGAAGTTGGACACTTAACCAACTGAGCCACCGAGGTGCCCCCAAAACAGACTTTAAAACAAAGACTGTGGAGCACTTGGGTGGTTCAGTCAGTTAGACTCTTGATTTCAGCTCAGGTCATGATCCCATGGTTTGTGATTTGAACCCCACACTGGACTCTGTGGTGACAATGTGGAGCCTGCTTAGGATTCTCTCTCATTCTCATTCTCTGTCTCTCTGTCTCTCTCCCCCCCCACCTGCCCCTCCTGTGTGCTCGTTCTCTCTCTCTCAAACTAAATAAACAAACAAATGAAGACTGTAACAAAAGACAAACAAGGGCACTATATAACAATAAAGAAGACAATCCATCAAGAGGATATAATAATTGTAAATATTTATGCACCCAGCATGGAAGTACCTACATAAAAGAGTTAATTACAAACATAAAGGAAATAACTGATAGTAATGATAGTAGGGGACTTTACCACCAAACTTACATTGATGGACACATCATCCAAAGAGAAAATCAACGAAGAAGAAATGGATAAATTCCTAGAAACATAACCAACCAAAACTGAACAGCAGGAAGACACAAATTTTTTTTTCTTTTATAGTTTATTGTCAAGTTGGTTTCCATATAACACCTGGTGCTCATCCCAACAAGTGCATACTCTTCCATCCCTATCACCCCTTTCCCCCTCTCTCCCACCCCAATCAACCCTCAGTTTGTTCTCAGTAATTAAGAGTCTCTTATGGTTTGTCTCCCTCTCTCTCCTCAACTATTTTTCCCGTTCCCCTCCCCCATGGTCCTCTGTTAAGTTTCTCCTGTTCCACATATGAGTGAAAACATATGGTATCTGTCCTTCTCTGCCTGACTTATTTCACTTAGCCTAACACCCTTGAGGTCCATCCATGTTGCTACAAATGGCCAGATTTCATTCTTTCTCATTGCAATGTAGTATTCTACTGTACATATAAGCCACATCTTTTTTTTTTTTTAAGTTTTATTTATTTTTGAGACAGAGACGGAGCATGAGCAGGGACAGGCAGAGAGAGAGGGAGACACAGAATCTGAAGCAGGCTCCAGGCTCCGAGCTGTCAGCACAAAGCCCAATGCGGGGCTCAAACCCATGAACGTGAGATCATGACCTGAGCCAAAGTCAGACATGTAGCCAACTGAGCCATCCAGACGCCCCAAGCCACATCTTGATCCATTCATCAGTTGATGGACATTTAGGCTCTTCCCACGATTTGGCTATTGTTGACAGTGCTGCTATGAACATTGGGGTACATGTGCCCCTGAGCATCAGCACTTCTGAGTCCCTTGGATAAATTCCCAGCAGTGCTATTGCTGGGTCATAGGGGAGTTCTATTGTTAATTTTTGAGGAACCTCCACACTGTTTCCCAGAGCGGCTGCACCAGTTTACATTCCCACCAACAGTGTAGGAGGGTGTCCAAGAATCAGAAATTTTGAATAGATCAATGACCAGCAACAAAATTGAATCAGTAATAAAAAAACTCCCCCCAAACGAAAGTCTAGGACCATATGACTTCACAGGCAATTCTACCAAACATTTAAGGAAGAGTTCAGGGGCGCCTGGGTGGTTCAGTCATGATCTCACTCACGGTCGTGGGTTCGAGACCCACGTCGGGCTCTGTGCTGATGGCTAGCTCAGAGCCTGGAGCCTGCTTCAGATTCTCTGTCTCCCTCTCTCTCTGACCCTCCCCTGCTCATGCTGTCTCTGTTTCTCAAATAAATAAATAAATAAACAAACAAACAGTTCATATGTTTTCTCCATGTATTCCAAAAAATAGAAGAGGAAAGAAAACAGCCAAATTCATCCAGTGAGGCCAGCATCACCTTAATACCAAAATCAGATGAAGACACCACAAAAATAGAGAACTACAGGCCAATCTCTCTCATGAATAGAGATGCAAAAATCCTCAACAAAATATTAGGAAACCAAATCCAATAATACATGAAAAAAATACACTACCATCAGGTGGGATTTATTCCTGGAATGCAAGGGTGGCTCAATATTTGCAAATCAATCAACAAAACTGTTTATCAATGAGAGGGTAAAAACTATGATTTCAATAGCTGCAGAAAAAGCATTCAAAAGTACAACATCCATTCGTGATTAAAAAAAAAAACCCTCTGCAAAGTAGGTCTAGACAGAATATACTTCAACATAATAAAGCCTTTATATGAAAAACCCACAGACAACATTATACTCAATGGTGAAATACTGAGAGGTATTCTCCTAAGGTCGGGAACAACAGAAGGATGTACACTCTCACCACTTTTATTCAACAGCAATGGATGTCCCAGCCATAGTAATTCGACAACATAAGAAAACAAAAGGCATCTAAATGGGTAAGGAAGAAGTAAAACTCTATTTGCAGGTGACAAGATACTATATACAGAAAAACCTAAAGACTTCACCAAAAAACTAATAATGAAGCAGCAAAAAGTGAAATTAAGGAAACTGTCCCATTAAAAAAAATGTTTTAATGTTTATTTATATTTGAGAGTGTGTAAGCTGAGGAGGGGCAGAGAGACAGAGACAGAATTCAAAGCAGGCTCCAGGCTCCGATCTGTCAGCACAGAGCCTGATGTGGAGCTCGAACCCACAGACTGTGAGATCATGACCTGAGCCGAAGTCAGATGCTTAAGTCACTAAGCCATCCAGGTGCCCATTTTTAATTGCACCAAAACCAGTAAGATATCTTGGAATAAACTTAACCAAAGAGGGGAAAGGCTTGTACTCTTTTTAATTTTTTGTGTGTTTTTTAAATTTATTTTTGAGAGACAGAGAGAGACAGTGTGAGCAGGGGAGGGAACAGAGAGAGAGAGGGAGACACAGAATCTGAAGCAGGCTCCAGGCTCTGATCTGTCAGCACAGAGCCTGACGTGGGGCTCGAACCCACAAACCATGAGATCATGACCTGAGCTGAAGCTGGACGCTTAAATGACTGAGCCACCCAGGTGCCCTTGGGCTTGTACTCTTGAAAACTATAAAATACTGATGAAAGAAAATTAAGATGATGCAAAGAAATAGAAGGACATTCCATGTTCATGGAATGGAATGGAAGAACAAATTTTGTTAAAATTTCTATACTACCCAAAGCTATCTACAGATTTAATGTGATCCATATCAAAAGTGCCAAAAACATTTCTCACAGAACAAGAAGAAACAATACTAAAATTAGTATGGAACCACGAGACCTCAAATAGCCAAAGCAATGTTGAAAAGAAAATAGAAAGACAAAACTGTAGGTATCACAATTTCAGATTTCAAGTTATATTACAAAGTGATAGTAACTGAAACAGTATAATTCTGGATTAACAATAAACACCCATCAATTGAACAGAAAATCTAGAAATGAACCCACAACTATACAGTGAATTCATCCTTGACAAAAGAAGACTGAATATTCAATGGGAAAAAAGACCATCTCTTCAACAAATGGTGTTAGGAAAACTAGACAGCAACATGCAAAAGAATGAAACTGGACCACTTTTATCATACACAAAAATACTCAAAAATGGATTAAAGACCTAAGTGTGAGATCTGAAACCATAAAAATACTGAACAGAGCACAGGTTTTTTTCTGATTCTCTGACTTTGGTAGCAAAAACTTTCTAGATATGTCTCTTGAAGCAAGGGAAATAAAAACAAAAATTAACTATTAAGATTCATAAAAAATTTCCGCACAGTGAAGTAAACAAAACTAAAAGGTAACCTACCAAGTGGGAGAAGATATCTGCAAATGATGTACATAATAAAGGGTTAGTACCCAAAATCTATAAACTCAATATCCCAAAACATATAATCCAATTAATTAAAAAATGGGCAGAAGACACAGACATTTCTCCAAAAAAGACATACAGGTGGCCAACAGACACATGAAAAGATGCTCAACATCACTCATCATCAGGGAAATGCAAATCTAAACTATAATAAGGTAGCATCTCACACCTATCAGAATGGCTACAACCAAAAACACAAGAAACAACAAGTGTTGGCAAGGATGTGGAGAAAAAGGAACCCTTGGTAGGAATGCTAACTGGTACAGCCCGTGTGGAAAACAGTATGGAGGATCCTCAAAAAAAATTAAAACTACCCTACAATCTAGTGATAGTACTACTGGGTATTTGCCCCAAAAAATACAAAACCCCAAATTCCAAGGGATGCACATACTCCTATGCTTACTGCAGTATTTACAATAGCCAAACTATACACGCAGCCCAAGTGTCCACTAATAGATGGATGGGATATTACTCAGCCATAAAAATGAACAAAATCTTGCCATTTGCAACAACATAGAGGTAGAGAGTATAATGCTAAGCAAAAATAAGTCAAAGAAAGACAAATATCATATGATCTCACTGATATATGAAATTTAGGAAACAAACAAGCAAAGGAAATAAAGAGACAAATCAAGAAACAGAGTCTAGACTATAGAGCACTGATGGTTACCAGAGGGGAGGTGGGTGGGGCATGAGTGAAATAGGGGATGGGGATTAAAGAGTACATTTATCAGATGAAAAGGAAAGCAACATCAGAAGTAAGTTCGAAAAGCAGTAGTTAAAATGAACATAAGCATCTTAACTTAAGTGAAGACAGACTCCCACCCCTCTTTGCCATCTTCACCTGTGCCCCCTGCACAGAGACATTAGCATCTGAGGAAGTATACAGACGGAGTAATTGGTGTGCCTGGAGCCCGTGGCGGTACAAGGGTGAGAGGTGCCACTGTGAAGCAGCCCAGTAGCAGAGCAAATGAGGTGGTGAGTGACTGGAATGGTAAGGGGACTGATTACATTGTACAAATAAGTTAAAGTGATCCAGAAAGTAAGTATATATATCGAGAATGGGAACCAGACTTTTCAGTTTTGTAAAACGATTTACAAACATTTAAAGGAAGAAGGCTTGACAAGATTTTGAACTGGAATTGGAAGAATTGGTAAGAACTCACAGGCTAAATAAACACGCAGATGAATAGTTACATAGCTACATATGTATTTGTTTATGGATTGGCTGATTCTATACACATCAGGACAAAGACACAATTTTACCTTAGTAGCAATGAGGACCAAGTGCTAAGGCATTAGGTTCCACTACTGATTCCAAGGTTATGGCAGGGAAAATACAGAGTAATCTTGGAACATCTTGAGTAGTAAATGCTGAAAAAATGATGGGGACAAATCAGAAGGACATAGGAGCCAGCCAGAACAGGCTTCCACTGGTGAAATCTAGGAAAGTTTGACTTTTATAACAAATAGAGCAACAGATTGCAACCTAATAAATAAAACAGGAATCCATGAGTCTAATCTGATATAAATAAGGGAGTACAAAAAAAAAAAAAGACTATAAATTCTTTATAAAATACCTAACAACATGGGACAAAAATGATGGGAAAACATTACCAAGCAAACATTAAGGGGAATGTAGGGGGTCAATATTTATAGTATCTGGTAAGACAATTCAATGTGAAAAAGAAGCGTGAGGGATTATATACTGGAAGAAAAGAGCAATTAAGAAAATGGATATTATAGTACCTTTTCAAAAACAGCCTGAAAACTGACAAAATTTCAGGCAACAAAAGGGAGAGGGTGGATAACACTTGGGTTAAAAACAGAAATGAGTGAACACCTACAGACTAATGATAAAATCATGTCTGAAGGTGGAACACCACTAAAGAACTGAGAAAGAAAAATAGATTTGAAATATTTTTCGGGGCACCTGGGTGGCTCAGTTGGCTAAGCATCCAGCTTTGGCTCAGGTCATGATCTCACAGTTTGTGGGTTCGAGCCCGGTGTCGGGCTCTGTGGTGACAGCTAGCTCAGAGCCTGGAGCCTGCTTCGGATTCTGTGTCTCCCTCTCTCTCTGATCCTCCCCTGCTCTCACTCTCTCCGTCTCTCAAAAATAAATAAAAAACATAATAAAAAAATCAGTTTTCATTTTCATGAAATCATTGTTAGCATTAAGAATGAGTAAGAATGAAGGAAACAATCATTCAACAATTTAAAGAATGAACTAAAAAACAAAAAACAAGAAAAATAGTAATAAAATCAGAAATAAATAGCGAAGACAAAACTGACAAAACGAAATGAAGGTTCTTTGAGAAGACCCTTAGATAACACAAATCAGAAAAAAGAGAAAATGATATATAAACAGAGTAACAAACACAGAATGGAAGAAAGGAAAAATTACAAAACACGCTTATAAGGCTGAACATATAGATGAAACTTGTGAGGAAAATACAGAAATAGATGAAAATACAGAAAACTAGAAAATCGCAGAGAAAACATAAGTTATAAAAATCCAAATTGACATAAAAATTTGAATAGACCAATGATCATTAAGTGAATTAAAATGGCAAAAAAACTCCCCATTGAGGGTTGGAAAAAAATAAGAATTACAGTTTTTACAGTGTGAGTATACTTTCAACAACAGAAGGTTTCTATACATTCCACACAGTGGAAAAAGAATAAAACTTGACCACTCTTTTTGAATAACGGTTAATTCAAAATCAGTTGACAATTCAAGAAAAAAAATATTTCACTTGTGATTACAAATGCAAAAATAAAATACCAGTTACCCAAACCCAAAGGGGTATGTGTATGTATATGTGTGTGTGTGTGGGTGTATATGTATATATATATTTAAACTAATAAGGGTTTATCCAAGAAATTCAAAAATCATTTTTCGCAAGAAAATGTGTTTTATAGCATTAATAGAGGTAAAAAAAAATGACTATTACAATAAATGCCCAAAAAAGCATTTGAAAAATTCAACACTTTTTATAACTGAAAGAAAAATTCATGGCAAACTAGGAATAAAAGGGAATGTCCTTGGTAAAGGTTATATATCTAATCTGATATATATATGTGTGTGTGTGTATATATATATATATATATATATATAACTTATATACACATATAAAATACATGATCAATTAAGATATCAAAGAATGCAAGGATAGTTTGATTTCAGAAAAATTCATCAACATATTTCACTAATAAGGATACAAATTATATGATTATATAGACCCAAAAATGCATTTGATGACAATTTTCTATTTAATGGATGGAGGGGAGATTTTTTTAGTAAAAGCTATCAAAACCTTCTTAACTTGATGTTTAAGATTGCTTTCCAGAGATGATATACAGTTGACCCTCAAAAGACATGGGTTTGAGCTACCCAGGTCCACATATACATGGATTTTTTGGTAGTACAGGGCTGTAAATATATCTTCTCCTCATATTTTCTTAATAACATTTTTTCTCTACCGTACTTTAATGCGGCATGTAATATATAAAACATGCAAAATATTTGCTTAATTGACTTTTTATATATCAGTAAGGCTTCCAGTCAACAGAAGGCTACTAGTATTGAAGTTTCTGGGGAGTTATAAAACTTATACTTGGATTTTCAACTGTGCAGATATAATTGCCCTGGATCCCTGCATCATTCAAGGGCCAACTGTACAGTTCATTTATTCTTGCAGTACGTAAGGCTTTTTAAATCCCAACAACAGTACATTTAGCATTATTCGTTCTTCTAATTTGGCCAGTCTCAAGGATGTGAATTGATAGGTCTGAAGAGAATCTCCATGATTACTAATGAGTCTGAACATCTCTTCATATAGTTGTTATTCTTTCAGGATTTTCTTCTATGAAGTATTTGCTATTCTCTGTTCAGATTTCTTTACAGTTCAGGAGAATGGGGTATATTCTAAATATGTATAATTAGGTAATTTTGTGTATAGGGGTTTCTAGCTTTTTGGATGTTTGTGTTAGGCCACTTTACTTTTACAAAAGACTTAACATTAGTACGTGTTTTTGCTAACTGAAAGGTATTTGAAGAGGATTTACACTTTTACAAAAAAAGGCACAATGCGAAAACAGTGTTCTAAGTCTGTTTGACAGTGGCCCTTTCCTTCCACAGGAACACGCTCAGCAGCTCAGCACTAACCATCTAAGTCTCCATAGCTTTGGATGTGTCTATGAGCATCGTTGTTTTATCTTGATTTATTTTCTGTATCTGTTAGCAAGATATGCCCTGAAATGTCAGAACAACCTAAGAGAGGTTATTTTGGGGTCTGGGAGCGCTAAAAATTTTTTCTATTACAAATTAATGGTAATTGCTTCTGCATTCTATACCATTTTGGTTTACTAAAGGTTTCATAGGAACACTGACTCTCAGAGGGAAAATCTGTACTTCCCCTGTTATTTGTCATCTTTTATTGACAAACATCTTTAATTCTGATATAGAATATCTATGTTTTCTCCATACAGTTTGTGCTTTGGAGAGTTTACGAAGCTCATTCCCTCCCCCCATATCACATTATTTTTCATATTTCTATTAATTTCATAATTTTACCTTTCACATTTAAGACCTTTAATCCACTGAGAGACCATCTTTGGACATGATCCGAGTTAGGTATCCTGTTTTTCCTCCATATAAAAAGCCAGTTTACCAACACCACCTACTAAAACAAACACAGGATTCTTGTATATTACTTATTAAATACTTTACTTATAGCCTTCATTGCTGTGAATAGTATCTTTTCCTCACATTATCTAATTGGCTGCTGCTTTTTTTTTTTAAACACACACGTACCTGAACATCTGAAAACATGACTTAAAAACAATGAGTTTCAGGGATGCCCTAGCTGGCTCAGTTGGTGGGGCATTCACTCAGGGTCACTTGGATGCAGAGATTACTATAAAAAAATAAATAAAAGTGGTTAAGAGTTATAAAAAAATGAATTTTATTTCTCTTCCTAATACTGACATTCTCTTTCTTTTTCTATCCTTATAGTCTGGATCAGAATTTCTAGTTGTATATTAAGCAGTAACATGATACTGGGCAAAGTAAGTCTTGGCTAGGATACCAGTTTGGTTAATTGGAGACCAAATAACAATGGCTGAATAAGATGGAAGGTATCTTAACTCTTTTCAAATATTGTTTACTTATTTTGAGAGATCGTGTGCACGTAACTGGGGGACAGGCAGGCAGGGAGAGAGAAAATCCCAAGCAGGCTCTGTGCTATTAGTGCCCAGCCTGACACAGGGCTCAATCTCACTAACAGATCATGATCTGTGCTGAAATAGAGTCTGAGGCTTAACCAACTGAGCCACTCAGGCACCCCGGAAGGTTTCTTTCTTATGTGAAGGACGGAGCTAGCAGGCAGTTTAGGAGATAAGTGGCTCTGCCATATGAAGATTAATGTGCTTTGATATGCTGCCCTTTCCCACACAGATGAAACAAGTCTGCCATGAGCACACAGACATTCTGGCCCATGGAAAAGAGGAAATTACAAGAGGAAAGCAAGTCCTTTTCTTTTAAGGAAGTGGCCTGCTAGTTATATTATAAACTACTGTTTCTATCCCACTAGTCAAAACTCGGTCCCATGTTCACAGTTGCAAAGTAGCCTGGAAAATTCTATTTCTTACCAATGAAACTACTGCCGAGCTAAAATGTGAGGGAACAGGGGGTTTCTGTTATTGAAGGAAGAAGTGTGCAGATGTATAGTGTACAACTGTCTTGCTCCCAAGTGATGCTATACAACTATACCAAATAAATGAAATTTCATTAAGAGTTTCTCCAATTAAAAAAAGGTATACCACATATATCTTCTTTTCAATGTCGTAAGTATATCAATGGATTTTTTGTGACGTCGATTACTATTTGTATGCATATAAGCACATGAGTGAAGAACTTATTATATATATATAGTATTTAGTTATTCCAAATATTTGACTCAAATCATATAGGGTAATCCGTTTGGCAGAATCTGAAGCACTGAAATAGTAAAAATTCTGGCTGCAGGAAAGGGATTAACATTTATTTTAAATCTTACTATATGTTTAGCAATTTGCATGTTATAATAAGAAATCCATGACATCTGAAAGCCTATCATGAGCCAAACTTATAAAGAGGTATTATTATTCCCACTTTATAAGAACACTGAGGCACACAAAAAGTAATTTACTTAAAGCTATTACAACCAGTAAGTGGAAAGACTAGGCTCCAAAGCCTCACATTTTCCTACTCTGTAACAATGTCTCTTCATGATGACTTTTTTCAACAATGGTTAACACACAGGAAGAACTGGGGGAATGAGTGCTTAATTCTTTCCTAAAATTTCATCTCAGTACCATAGGGGGCCTTTTTATTTGCAAGGAGAATTAAATTCTAATTTCTAACAGAAAACTGGGATTCATATACAGAAATTCAATTTACTGTAGACTTTTTGGAAAACTCCTGTTTTATAAAATTTCCAAATTGTGTGTGTGTGTGTGTATGTAATATAAGTGTATATATGTGTACATATATTACACACACACTTACGAATGGGTACATACTCTTTATTCCAGTCTCTCAAGCTCAAAATCACTGAAGTAAACTGATGCAAGCAAGCTTTGTAAATCTCAAAGTTTGCCTGAAAGGAAATATATATGTGAAATCTGGGATTTCTGGCTATTGGGGCTTTGCATATAGTTAACTAAAAATAGGCACAAGTCTTTTGATGGAAAAAGACAACAAGTGAAAAGACAGTCTGTTTACTGGACTAAATAAACACCAAATAATTTATTTCCTAAAATCTGCTCTTTCTTTGTAATATACCATCAGTTGGCTCATACCAATAAGGCTAAACAGAAAAAAAAATATTTAAAATTCGTTCAAGACAAAGAAAAGGAATAACTCACCCATCAAATACAAATATACTATTTTATTCTAAGGGAATAGTTCTGTGGTTTCTGCAAGGGGAAAACCCAAAGTGGTTAAAAAACAAAAAAGAACTGAAAGGATAATTTAGATGTTTCTCTCGTTTGTTTGATGTTGTTTTCTCCCCTGGAAATAAAAATGCAGTTTTACATAATTTTAATAAAATTTTAAAAAGCAAATAGTCTGACACACATATCAACAGCTACGCTTATGAAGAATGACCAATAGTTAATCAAAATTTTCTTTTACGAATTTAGGGTCTGGACAACTCTGCGGACTAACATGCAATTGAAGTCCTAATAGAGTCATTTACCTGGGTATTGGCTGTTCTCAGATAAAAGATACAGATTTCTTTTTTCTCTCTGGTGTTTTATAACAATATATCTACTATGCCAACAATATTTCTTCTTGATACAACTACAGAAGGGGAAATGTTAGTGTTTATACAAACCATAAAATTTGGATAGTGGGGGCTATTACACCTGATGTTTCTGGATAGTTTATTGGCAGACTTATCAGACAATCCAGTTGTTTTTCCTCCATATCAAACAAGATCTGGAAGTAAGAAGTTTTCCAGTCAGAAATGACAAACACAGATGGAACTAATCATACAGAATTGGGGCAGATTTACTTCTTGCACACAGTTCCTGGTAATGAAAATGAAATTTGTTACAGGCAGAGGGACAGAACCATCAAGTACACAACGTCAAAAGGCCTACTTTAAAATTTTTATTGTACTTAAATGACTTCCATTTATTTTTTAAAAAACCAAAACACCTGCCACCCCCGTCTAAAAAAATGGGACATATTGAAAAGTTTTCCAATGTTAAAATTTCTAAGAGCCATTTTGGATTCCTCTCATTTCTACTATAGGGTCAATTTAACCTCAGCTAAAGAAGTTCTGTGATTGGCCAACATCATAAAAGCTTTGAGTCAAAATTTTAGGGGGGAAGAAACTGTGAATGGAGGTGAGGGAAAGCACACCTATGACTTGTAGTCCTCACAGAACTAGTAAGACAGCTAGAGTTTGGAATAATGCTAGAAGACCTGCTATGGATATGCAAGACAGTCCATGTCTTTGTATCCTGACCCCAGAATCCCTATTTTCAAGTTTCTTAGGGCAACAAGGTCATCTTCCAAATGCTTTACAGGAACATACTGGGACCTCTTCTACCATAATTCTGATAGCTAAGTAATACTGTGTCTTTGTGGAATCACCCACAGGTTTGCCAGAGAGAGAGAGACTTTTCTTTTTGAAATGACAAGGGCTTCCAGAAACTGGTGCAAAAGACAAATGAGAGGATTTGGGAAATAGGAAGATAGAACAATGGGAGAAAAGCCGCCCTTTGGGTATAAACTGAAAACAAAAGGAGAACCCCCATTTCTGTGTACCACAGCTCATGCTATGAGACAGCAGCAATAAAGGCTGACACCCAGAGAAGTGGGCATTTTAGTGGGTTTTCTACAAACATTTCAAGACACTTGGGGTCTAATGGGCTCCACAGATTTCCTGTGTGCATAATCAGTTTGTGGAGTATCAGCCCCTTTACCTCAATTTACCCACAGACAGACCCACAGCTGAGAAGGCTAGACCCAGAGAGTGAAAGGGACACATTACTGTGTGAACAGCAGTGAAGGCCTTTTTCCCTGATGTGAGGGGCCCATGGCAAAAGCACCAAAGGCTTCTATCCTTCACAGAATTGGCTTGGCAGTGAAAATCAAAATCAAGACCACTTTACTCTCTACCTTTAAAAAAAAAAAAAAAGTTGAGTATTTTTATGGGGTCTTCAAGTCTGGGTCCCATGGTCCTCATCGGATGTCACTCTTAGCTCTGCACTGACTTCTTCCCTGACGTGCACATAGGGCTTGCCCAAGTAGCCTACTGCAGCCAAGGTCTTACTCCAAAGCTACCTCTCTAAGGTCTAAGGTTACTATGGTAGAGTTTTATACAACAGTTTTCCTTAAAAATATTCCACAATTTGTTATTCCCAAACAAAATAAGATTATGCACCACTCAGAGAAATTGGTTAGTCATTCTGAAGATGTCTAAGAACTATATCACTGCCAAAGAACAACATTTCTTGGTTCGTATTCTTTCCTTCAATTTTCATTTGTACATCCACACTGTGGTTCACGAGTCATCTGTTTTCCATTATCTTATAATCAAGTCAAGAGGACTTGGACTTGTACATCGTTTTCCAAAGCTGGATGCATTCACAGTTTGGTGCATACCCACGTGTATGAAAATAGGAACCCCACGTCCGTTTTAATCTGATAACTCAACATCAGAGTCTTCTGATTTGGCTTTGGCAAGTTCTTCGTGTACCTCCCTCACCATGAGAATACGTGTTAACATGGTGTCCAGGGTCCCAGGGTCTATTGGGAATGTGGAGTACCACATGGGGCTGTTCGGAACACAGGAGCGCTCAGGTTGCAGGTAAAACACATCATTCCTCTGCTTCACACTTTCAGAACTATCCACAGGGGATAAAAAGGAAAGAAAGAAAAAAAAAAAACTAAGAAAATTGGGGATCAGAAAGTATAGGAAATATGTAACTACTCTTTAATATAGTGGCTCTCACCTTTTTCCCTACTGTTACTAATGTCCTAGATAAGCAATGCACCCATCGGGATAAATCAGTTTACAGGCATCTTACCCCAGGTGCAACCTATAACTGCACATTTTTTTTCTCCCACACTCACTGGAGGGGAGTATAACGTTAACAGAAGACAAAGTGTAAACTGTTCACAAATTTAAGGATTTAAAACATTATTAATTAGGAGCAACAAAAATTTCAACTCACATATAACACTATGGCTGAGAACCACATATCCTCAGCGCCCTGGATCCTGAAATGACCCCCAAGAGCACTCAATACACATTACCATGGGACAAACCCAAGCCACTTTATTTCTTAGAGAAAAAAGCGTTTCAGTGTGACTCTTATTACTCTAAAGTCTTATTGAAGAGCTTTTCAGAAAAAAATTATCAAGATAAACCAATGTGTTTTTGGGTCCAAAATCAGGGAGATATGAGAATGCGGAAGAAAGGAAATTAAAGGGACAACCTTTAAAGTTGTAAGATGGCTACATTTCCGATATTCAAGCACCTAAAGGGGAAACCATTCAAGCTACTGTCGAAGTGTGCTGGATCTAGTCCAGAGGAAGACTGCTTACCACTTTGACAGGTAAAACTCATAAAGTCGGACTGGGCATCTTAGTGGGTTGTCGGTATTCTCTGCCATCTCCACGCCCACTGGGGCCTCATCATCTTCATTTCGTTTCCTCTTGCCAATAGCCAATTTATCTTGAGGTGGGAAATAATTATCAAAATATTAGAAAAATCTTTTCTTTCAGCTTTAAGACACCCACTGAGCTTTGTCTCCAGTCAGAACTGTCATTCCCTTCTCTTCCCTTTCACGTAGGCATTCTACAAGCATGACTGAGCACTTACACAGGTGCGGGAGAGTACTCTAAGTACTGGGTAATAGCACTGAACAAGACAAAGTCCCTATTCTATAAAATTTATATTTCCCTGCTTACAAAGTGAGCAAGCATGGCAAAATGCATGATACTGGAGAGTAAGGCTTTAATTCTGAGCCTGACTTTAAGAAATTTTATCACGAATATCTTAAGCCATAACAAGAGAAGCAGAAATTAAAAGGGTTCAGGTACAAGAAATCAAGGTAGAAGTTGTCGCTTTGTTATATGAAAATATTTTCACTGTGGGGCATCAGTGTCCACTGGGAATTTGTTCAAGTTTCTTTTATTTGCCACAGTTTTATGAGAAATGAGATTTTTGCTGGGAAAAGAAATTCTCAGTAAAGTTAGCCATTTGATAAGAAAAGAGCAAATCCTTTCTCAACAACAGAATTTTGTGGAGGCTAAGGGTTATGAGAAAAAAAAAAACCAGGGTAAAGACACGGAAAGTAAGGCTGCTTCTCTCCCACCTTCTCCATTCAGGCTTCAAGAGAAAAGCAGTGGGTGGGGATCTGCTGTGAACCTAAGGAAAACGGTTTTTTTCTTCTTTTCTTACAGCTGCTCTAATAGCTGACAAAGAACTTTCCCCAGCTTCCTGTATTAGTTATTCCTTAAAATTCACCCCAGTTTTCTATTTAGAGGATACCTAAATATAAAGCCTTGCTCATTCAAAAAAGAAGCTAAAGTTACTTCCAATCTTGTGAAGCACCTCAACGGAAAACGGAAATGTAACCTGACTGCCTCTCCCTCCCACAATTAATATTAATTAAGAGCACAAAATGGGCTACCTATGAACAAAATGAAGGAGACAGGACATAGATATTATAATAGTGTTATGTTTTCTAAAGAGAAAGAGAAAATGACACAAAAGTTAACAAAAACATGAACCTCACAATTATTCCTTACAGATTTTAGGTTCAGTGATTTTAAATGCTCACATTCAAAATACATATTTCACTCTTATCCCAAGGAAGTAACAACGTGATTTTGAGAATTTTAGAACTTACAATTTTGGTCAAAATTGATACATTTAATTTCTAGTTCCATAACATATTAATTTTTTAAATGTTAAAAACAAATTATTACTTAATAGGCTGTTTTTGGAATGTAAAGCCATAAACCTTCTAAGAAAATCGTCACTGCTGATTTATTCTACTGTATACACAAGCAATACAAATCTCCCTTGACCACTAAGAGGTTACAACCTGATAAACCATCCTAAGTTGAAAATGCATTTAATACATGTAACCTACTGAACATCATGGCTTAAACACGCTCAGAACACCTCTACAATCTACAGTTGGGCAAAATCTTCTAAGACATATATGCCTATCTTGTAATAAAGTACTATCTCGTGTAAATGATGAACTGCTGTCTGGAAACTGAAAACCGGCTGCAGGCACAGGGGCTGTTTGCCCTCGGTACCCTGGGCTGTCAGGGAGCTGCAGATGCCACTGTGGGCGCTGCAGCAGGAGGTCATCCTGCATTCTGCTGCCTTGAGGAAACATCAAACGTCAAAATTCAAAGCATAGTTTCTACTGAATGTATATTGCTTTCCCGCGACTGTAAAGTTAAAATACTGTTAAGTTAGGGCACCTGGGTGGCTCAGTCAGTTGGGTGTCTGACTTTGGCTCAAGTCATGATCTCATTGTTCCTGGGTTCAAGCCTCGTGTCAGGCTCTGGGCTGACAGCTTGGTGCCTGGAACCTACTTCAGATTCTGTGTCTCCCTCTCTCTCATCCCTCTCTCCCTCTCTCTGCCCCTCCCTTGATCACACTGTCTCTGTCTCTCAAAAATTAATCAAAAATGTAAAAAAAAAAAAAATTAAGTCAAACTCTGTATACTCTAGGCCAGAGTAAACCATAAACTCTTAAGTTTCTTCAGAAATTGACAGTTAATGTGAACTAAAAAATGGTGTTCTGGTTAAAAAAAAAGACTTAACAAGCAGATTTAAAAATTAGGCAGTTTCCTATTACCTAGCAATTGGCCAATCTGTTGCCTCTAAATCAATGATTCTAATCCTTAGCTGTAGCTTTTAATTCCCAAGGAAGTTTTCAAATGCAAATTATTTGAGGGGCACCTGGATGGCTCAGTCGGTTATGCATCCGACTTGGACTCAGGTCATGATCTCATGGTTCACATGTTTGAGCCCCATGTCAGGTTCTCTGGTGTCAGTGCAGAGCCCGCTTCAAATCTCCCCTCCCTCTCCCTCTCCCTCCCTCTCCCTCTTCTCCTCCCTCCCTCTCTCTCTCTCTCTGCCCCTCCCTCATTTTCACATACTCTCTCTCAAAAATAAACATAAAAAAAAAAGAAAAAATGCAAATTATCTAGACACTACTGTTGACCAATTAAATCAGAATTTCTAATTGAAAAGCCAATAAAAGTATAGGAAGACAAGTGATTCCTCTCATTTTGTGGCAAGCCTTTAACCTAGCCGTGACAATAAAAAAGCATCTAAATATTAAACTAAAGTTATACTCTTCTATGTCTAGAATTTACAGTTACTCTTCTGCAGTAAGTCTCTATTTGAATACTAACAGGACTTCAAATAGAAATCTCACAAACTCCACCACACACCTGGTTCTGACTCCTGCTTTTGTAAAGGTGGGAAGAACCTCAGATAGGTCATCTTGGTGCTGTACTTCAGAGTCCTGGTCCGTCTCATCACATGGGCAAAGGAAAGCTTCAAGTGCTCAGTAACATTCTTGAGTTGAAAGTATTTGGTATTGAAGAAAAGGAGGGTGTTCAAGAGAACAATTGGTGAGTAAGCGCCCAGCTGTTTGCATTCCCACAAATGCTCTTCTTCAATGCGAGAGAACATGTAACCTGCACCAGAAGGAGGACAGAAGTAACAGTACTAAGCTCCTGCTAAACAGGACTAAGTAATTTCTTCAGTTCTCAGACAGGAAGATATAAAGGAAATGACCAATTGCTCTCATCTTTCCCCCTCTTCCTTATATGGAAAACCAGAAAAGGCACTGCAAAAGAAAAGAAAAGGATGACTCCACTGAGGCAGACACTGGGAGCAATCCCCCCAAACAGTTTTAATCTATTGTTATTTTAGACCAGGGTTTGGAAAACATTCTCTGTAAAGAGCCAGATGGTAAATATTTTAAGTACTGTGGTCCACACAAGCTCTGAACAAGTCTGCTGTTATTGAAGATAAGGAGCTAAAGACAACATATAAACAAATAGGTGTGATTATATACCAATAAAATTTATACACACGAATCTGAAATTGATATAATTTTCATTTACCACAAAATATTACTCTTTACATTTTTCCCCCAACCTTTTTTAGCTCATGGACTATCCAAAAACAGTTAGCAGGTCATATTAAGGAGTTTGTAGACTCCTGTTTGAGAGCATTACGCTTACTGTTAACTGGTTCAGTTTTATTTTAGCTAAGATCATTAAAAGGCAGATAGTTCCCTCCCTTCCTCATACTCCCTCTTATTTTAAGTTAACATTGAGAGTGATTACTTTCTGATGACTTTTAAGGGATTTTTCTCAAAGAGCGGATGTCTTACAGAAGAATTAAGATGAGTATACTGGTAAATGTACACTCACCCCGAGAGCTCTTAGATGCAGGTCCTCCCCTGTGTGGTCTCAACAACTCTGTTTGCTGCTTATGCATTCTATTCTTGGGAGCCTAACTGTCAACATGAATTCATTATTTTCAACTCTATCTCCCTAGCCGCCTATTTGGATGCGAAATGCATCAAGCCACCACGCCACTCAGAATCCTTCAAAGTTGCTCTATAACCCAACCAAAGGGGCACAAATTCCTGAATATCTCATTCAATCTCTCCATTCACAGCCAGGGAGCCTAACAGTAGGGATAAAACAGGGAGCTATCCAACAGCATATGGTCAAAGACAATTCAAGGATGAAGACTTAACACTTTTTAATAACCAGAGGGTATTTACAATAAACGACTGAAGAAGGACCACTGCTAACAGGTACACTGTACAAATAAAGTATGTGCCAGCTACTGGTATAGTGTGCAACTACACCACCACTACCAGACCAAAAATGGTTTCTAAAAACTAAATACAACTTCCAGTTGTTTTTTATTTTCAATAGTATGTACCAATATATACACTGTATGGAAGTTATGATTTTACTAACATAATAAGCCAAAGACATTCTCCTCAAAATTCCAAATATCTTATAAATCAAGACGGAAATATAAATGAACAGTTTATAAAAAGATAATCATAAAAAGTAAGCAATTTAAGAAAGTATATTATGAAAAGAACCAAATTAAAAAGTAAGCATCCTACCATTAGGAAGTATTGTAGGTTCCCATATTTTCAAGAGTTTGGTAAGTTCAATCATAAATCTGGAATAGGGCTCAGTAAAAATGTTATCTATTCTACCATTTTCAAACAGGTACTACAAGAGAAAAAAATGGAAACATATATGTTGATACAAAGAAAACACAAGTATTTTTTAGGATTATGTTAAGAAATAAAGTTGACCCTTAATTTTTGCCCTTAAAGTTGTAAACCATTTTACGAACACATCTTAAAATACCAGGATTCAAGCTATAAAGGTCCTTTCTTTCTTTCTAAGTTTATTTATTTGTTTTGGGAGAGAGAGAGACAGCATGAAAGGGGAAGGGGCAGAGGGAGAGAGAATTCCAAGCAGGCTCCATGCTGCCAGCATGGAGACCAATGTGGGACTCAAACCCGTGAAGCCATGAGATCATAACTTGAGCTGAAACCAAGACTTGAATGCTTAACCAGCTGTGCAACCCAGGTGCCCCTATAAATATCCTTTTCACATGAACTGTCCTTGTCTCAAGCACCGAGCTTGCAAGGTAAAATTTTCTCAGTTCATAAAACTGATGGACCAAAAACTGGTTCTAGTTTGGTATTTTCCAAATCATTTTTGAATTCATAGGATCTATATGCAAATGTAATCTCGGAAGTTTTGGGGTTTTCTTTTTAGCATAGTTACAAGATCACTTCCTGAATAATACAGCTAGCTAGTGTCAGGTGACCTGACCCAAGTTTTAAACCAAGCTCTCACCTTGCTACCCAACAACTCAGACTTCAAAAACTTCAAGTCTAATTAGAGGATGTAACTATGTTAATGATAATCATCAAGAACCATATCAAAGAATGGAGAAACAAAAAGCCATTTGGGTAAAGTATTGCTGGAAAACATCTTGAGGGTACAGGGCAGGTCAGATATCGCTTAGGGGAAATACAACAAGCATTTACAGAATAATAGAACACAAGGTATGATTACAGGCTTAAAATCTTTTTTTTAATATTTTTAAAAATATTTATTTAATTTTGAGAGAGTGACAGAGCAGGAGTGGGGGAGGGGTAGAGAGAGACACACACACACACACACACACACACACACACACAGGTTCCTAAGCAGGCTCCAGGATCTGAGCTGTCAGCACAGCTTGAACCCATGAACTGCGAGATCATGACCTGAGGTGAAGTCGGCTGCTTAACTGACGAGCCTCCCAGGCGCCCCATCTTTTGGTGTTTTTAAGATTTGGTATTTTAAATTTATTTATCTATGGTTATTTTGGTTTTCTGCTTTTCTATCCAATGTATAACTTGGAGAAAAACTGTACTGCTGGTTAAATTTTTTCTGGCTAATAAAAATTATATACCATTTCAACATGCATTTTTATAGGCCTCTTCAAAGGCAATTTATGCCATTGCCAGATTATAGTCTTATTGTAGAAAAGTATTCATCTTTTTCTTCTTTTAAAGTTATTTTCACAACTGACAAATAATACATCTTCATTATGGAAAATGTTTAAAGTACAGAAAAAGTGGAAAAATGACATACTCCCAACTCATGAAACATTAGAAACACAGAGTTGAGTTTTATACATTTACTCAAACATATGAGTACATATAAAATCCATGGTTTTTTTTTAAACATCTATTTATTTTTCAGAGACAGAGACAGAACACAAGTGGGAGGGGGCAGCAAAAGAGGAAGACACACAATCTGAAGCAGGCTCCAGACTCTGAGCAAGCAGTCACGACTGAGCTCGATGCGGGGCTCGAACCCACAAACCGTTGAGATCATGACCTAAGCTGAAGTCAGACTATCAACTGACTGAGCCACCCAGGTGCCCCAAAATCCATGTTTTTTAAATTACTTCGCCCTTAGATCAGAAACAAGACAAAACTGCCTGTTCTTGCCAGTTTCATTATTGTACTTGAAGTCCTAGCCAGAGTAATCAGGCAGGAAAACAAATAAAAGGGCATGCAAACAAGCAAGGTTCTAAGGAATAAAATATCTCTATTTACAAATGACATGAGCCTATGTAGAGAAAATTCTAAAAAATACACGTACACGCACACACACAAAATTGTTATGACTTAATAAATGAATTCAACAAAGTTATAGGATACAAGCAAAATAAAAATCACCTGCAATGAATAATCCAATAAGGAAATTAAGAAAACAATTTACAATTGTTACCAGAAAGAATACTTAAGAATAAAATCAAGGAGATACATGACTTATACATCTTTACTTATCTATACTTATACATCTAAAACTACAAAAGTCAAAATAAAAACAAAACAGCTAAGAAATTAAATACCTAAGTAAAACATCTCATATTCACGGATCTAAAAATAATATTGTTAAAATGGCAACATTCCCCAAAGCACTCTAAAGATTCAGTTCGATCCTAATCAAAATCTCAATGACTTTTTTTTTTTTGCAGAAAAAAAAGCGAATCCTAAAATTCATATGGAATTGCAAGGAACCCCAAATCACCAAACAAATCTTTGTTTCCTGATATCAAAATTTACTACAAAGCAACAGCAATCAAAATAGTGTGTACCAATATATGAATAACCATATAAAGCAATGTACCAGAATTGAGAGTCCAAAATAAAGACATATATTTGGTCAAATGATTTTCAATGAGGATGTCAAGAGTGTTCAATAGAGAAAGAACAGTCTCTTCAATAAAAGGTGGTAGGAAGACTGGATAGCCACGTAAACAGTTATCCCTAAGTCAGATGCAACCCTACCTTACATGAATATAAAAATGAATTCAAATGGATCAGTGACTTAAACATAAGAGCCAAAAGGCATAAAACTTGAAGAGATAGAGGTAAATCTTCATGAACTTGAATTTGACAATGGATTCTTAGATCGTAACACCAAAAGCACAAGCAATAGGAAAAATAAACTGAACTTCATCAAAATACAAAATTTCTGTTCATCAAAGAATACTACCAAGAAGAGTGAAAACTCAGACTAAGAAAAAATATTTGCAAATCACATCTGACAGAGTTTAATATTCAGAAGATATAAAGAAATCCTACAACTCAACAATAAAAAGACAAACAAATTAAGAAATGGAGTAAAGGACTTAAATATTTATACAAAGAGGATATACAAATGGCCAACAAGTACATGAAAAAATATTCACTGATATTAGTCATTAGAAAAATGCAAATCAAAACAATGAGATACTACCTCATACCCATCAGATGACTTAAAAAAAAAAAAAAGGAAAGTAACAAATGTTGACAAGGATATGGAGATAATAGAACCTTTATACACTGCCTCTGGGAATGTAAAATGGTGCAGTCAGTGTGGAAACTTTTGGGGGCTCTTCAAGAAGCTAATCATAGAGTTTATATGACCATGTGGTTCTACTTGTAGGCACAGATCCAAAAGAACTGAACACAGGTGTTCAAACAAAAACTTGTACGTGAATGTTCACAGTATCATCACTATTTGTAATAACTAAAAGATAAAAATAACTCAAATGTCCACAGATGAATGGATAAACAAAATGTGGTATATCCAAGAATGAACTAATTCAGCTATAAAAAGGTAAACCTTGGGAGAACCCAACACAAAAGGTCACATAACTGTATAACTCTATTTATATGATATATCCAGAACAAGCAAATCCATAGAGGCAGAAAGCAGATTTATGGTTTCCAGGGACTAAGCAGAGGAGGTAATAGGGAGTTGTTGCTTAATGGTTATGAGATTTCCATTTAGGATATTAAAGTTTTAGAAAAACACAGTAATAACAATTACACAACATCATGAATGTACTTAATGGCACTGAATTGTACACTTTAAAATGGAAAACTTTATGTGTTTTTTAGCACAATATAAGTAAATATTGCACAACACATAGTTGTGCAAGTTACTTTAAAAAATGTCTTCGAGGAACCCAAGTGGCTCGATCAGTTAAGTGTCTGACTTCGGCTCAGGTCATGATCTCATGGTTCACAAGTTCGAGCCCCACATTGGGTTCTGTGCTGACAGATCAGAACCTGGAGCCTACTTCAGTTTCTGTATCTCCCTCTCTCTCTGGCCCTTGCCCACTAACACACACACACACACACACACACACACACACACACTCTCTCTCTCTCTCTCTCTCTCTCTCTCTCTCAAAAGTAAATAAGCATTAAAAATACATTTTTCTAATATGTCTCAGAGTTTTTCATGCAAAAATGTATGAAAGCAATTCATTGCTTTTTAACTATTATATGGTATTCAACAGTAGACATATGTTATAGTGATTGAACATTACTGTTTTGATGAACACTTAGGTGGTTTCTGATTTTTTGCTGTTGAAAACAATGCTATGATAAAAGTACCAGTACATACTTATGTACATGTGTGCATTTCTTTGGAGAGGAATACTGATCAATGGATTTGCTACACTGAAGAACCTACATGCATTTTTTAAAATGTTTATTTGTGAAGGAGAGAGAGACAATGTGCAAGCAGGTGAGGGGCAGAGAGAGAGGGAGACAGAACCAGAAGCAGGCTCCAGGCTCTGAGGTGTCAGCACAGAACCCGATGCGGGGCTCGAACTCACAAACCATGAGATCACAACCTAAGCCAAAGTCAGATGCTTAATCGAGTGAGCCACCCGAATCCACATGCATTTAAAGTTTTATTCGTCACATCAAATAGCCCTCTGTAAAGGCCTCTAACAGTATACTATGTTTTCACTAATACTTGGTATTACTGAACTTCTCCATCTTTCAATTTTTAATCAGCTTAATGGGTGACAGTTTTCCTTGATTATAGTTGAGTAACCTTTTACATTAGGGAGACAATACAACACAGTGATCTTAAGAATGGACTCTGAAAATAAACTACCTGGATTCACATTCTGGCCCTGCCACTTCCTACATTTGAGACCTCGGCAAGATTTTAACTCACTGTGCCTCAACAGAAAATGGTGATGGTAACAGTCCTTATGCCTCAGAGGAACACACTAACTAGTGAACGAGTTAATATATGAAATAACCTTATATTAATAATACACGGCATACACAGTAAATGATTGTTAGACATTCCTAACACATTTTGCCTGTTAGCTGCATGCTGATTTCGCGATTTGCTTATTTAGAAACAAATTATCCTCTTCGTGGCTAACATTAACAGTGGTGGTACAGGTGTTGATATTACGGTTGGGTTTAGTTTATTTCTTTACACTTCTAGGTATTTTCAAAATTCTTTACAATTAGCATAATCATTTTTATAAGAAAAAAAAGAGGATGCACATCTGAGATGTTAGTTTAAGATGTATAATTTTAAAATTCCTTATAGTTAAGGGAAGTTTATTTCTTGTCAAAACTGGTAAAAGGTTTATAATATTTACTTCCTAATCACCTATAATATTGTTAACTTACAACCTCTTTTTAATAGTAATATTATAAAAGCCATTTTTTAGTATAAACAACAGGATAAATATACTTGAAAAAACTTTTATGTGGTTATGATTTGTCTCACAAATTAGAGTATATTTTATAGACAGCAGAGTATCTGGTATTTAAAGCAGTCAAAGGTTTGTGACTAAAATCACAGCAATGGCCACACGTTTTATGTTCAAGTCAGAATATGAACCACTGCCACACTACATTCTACTCCTTGACATCCTCACTGATAATGTAAAAAATGTTCTTTAGATCCATAATATCATAAACTCTAAAAGTTCAGGATGTGCTTAATTTTTTTTTAATGTTTTATTTATTTTTGATACAGAGAGAGACAGAGCATGAGAGGGGGAGGGGCAGAGAGAGAAGACACAGAACCAGAAGCAGGCTCCAGGCCCTGAGCTAGCTGTCAGCACAGAGCCTGACGCGGGGCTCGAACCCACGAACGTGAGATCTGACCTGAGCCGAAGTCGGAGGCTTAACCGACTGAGCTACCCAGGCGCCCCCAGGAAGTGTTTAGAATCTTCCAAATTTTTACTTAACCAAAAGGCACACATGGCACATAGTAGGGGCTCAATACATTCTGATTGAAAGAGCCTAAAAATTCCTCTCACATGCTGATTTTTTTTGTTTTATTTTTATTTTAGAGAGAGCGAGTGCAAGTGGAGGGAGGAGTGAGAGAGGAGAGAGAAGGAGAGAGAGGAAGAGAAAGGGGCAGAGGGAGAGGCAGAAGGAGAGAGAGAGAGGGGAGAGAAGGAGAGAGAGGAAGGGAGGGAAGAGAAAGAGAGAGGGGAGGGAGTGAGGGTGGGAGGGAGAGAGAAGGAAGGCAGTAGGGAGGGATGGAGGGAGGGAGGAGAGAGAGAATGAATCTCTTAAGTAGGGTAGGGTCCATGCTGAGCTTGGGGCTCAATTCCACAACCCTGTAATCATGACCTGAGTCAATATTAAGAGTCGTATGCTCAATGGACTGAGTCATACAGGCACCCCTGTAAAATCAGATTTTAAAAACACCTTTTACAATCTAGAAATTGTATCAAAATATAATGGGAACAACAGTTAAAAAACAAAGTGATATTTCGAATCTGTGGGGAAAATAAATACTGCCTGTGTAACTAGATAACCAATCATAAATGTTATTTATCAGAAATATACTTGCATTATGTACAAAAATGAGTTTTACATGTATTAAAGATGTATTTTAGAAGGAAATCTGAGAATTTAAATAAACACTTAAGTAGGAAGAGCATCCTAAGCAACACAGAAAAACCAGGAAGTATAAAATGAATGCATATTATTAAACTTTAAAAAAGAAAGCTTTCTGAATGGCAAAACAAAATATAAACAAAAACTGAAAGACAAATATACACTAGAAAAGTTTATTTCAAGCAATTACATTAGAGTTCATATCCCCAACATAAAAGAGATCCTACAGAAAGAAAGGAAAAATCCAAATGACCAACAGCATACAAAGACATTCTACTTTATAAAAATTGAAAAATACAAATTGGAGCCACCAGATGCCATTTTTTTAATCCATCAGAATAATAAACATTAAAAGGAGGAGTGGTAAGGAGAATTCAAGAAATGGGCACTCATGATATTGCTGGTAAAACTGTAAACTGCTATAATAATTCTGGAAAGTAATATGAAAACATCTTAACATTAGAAAAATCTATATATGCTTTAACCTAAAAATAAAAGCACAGGTTCATCAGGTATGCAAACAAAATATTTACTAAAAGACTGTTTATAAGAATAAGGGGGGAATAGCATGAATATATAAGAGAAAAAAGGTGAATAACTGGTATATTCATACTCTGCAGTGTTGTGCAGCTTTCTTTTATAAAGGAAAGGAACTTGATTTATATTCATCTGGAGGGATAAACAGACTGGGAAAAATGAACTGCAAGGGGGTGCCTGGGTGGCTCAGGAGATTAAGCGTTGGACTCTTGACTTCAGCTCAGGTCATGAACTCATGGTTCATGAAACTGAACCCTGCGTCAGGCTCTATGCTGACAGAGCAGAGCCTGCTTGGAATTCTCTCTCTCCCCCTCCCCCACTTATGTGAATACTTCTCTCAAAATAGTAAACATTTAAATTTTTTTAAAAAGTAAGGTGCAAAAAAATGTGTATGGTATGAGCCCCATTTTGCTAAACAGTAAGCAAGACAAGACTAACATCTGTTCACATGCATAAATGTATAGCACAGAAGAAGGTACATGAAGGACAAATGTGTAATGCTGGTTGCCTCAAAACTGGGAATGGAAGGAAATAAAATTTTCCTTATATACCTCACTTACTGTTTTAACAGTTACACTAAGCACAAACTAGTTTTATAATTAAAAAATAAACTTTAGGCATAAATGCCTAAATAGAAGAAACCCTCCTACCCCATCGTACAAGTGGAAGAAAATGTCACAAATGGAGAGAAGAAAAGTCAACAGCACCAGAGCACGTCCACCCTGCAATAACCGCTGCCAACACTGTTTCGGTGCATTTCACGGTGCTGCGTGTGTATATGGCGGCTGTTAAGTCACTGTACATTAACCTTTGTTTGTGCTCTGGTTCTGTTCATTAAATGGTTTAATGTTAATACTTTCATGTTACTAGATGTTACTCTGTAAACAATTTTTATTGGCTACATAATACACTTTATAAATATGCTGTAATTTACATAAATATAACACTCTGGTAGCCATGAGGTTATTTCCAATTTTGTGCAAATGATGTCTGAATTATATTAGCTTTGACAGACTCCCCAAAAGTGAACTACTCGTGAAAGAGTATGAACATTCAAAAACATTCCTGAAACATATGCTCAAGTGTGTACTAAGTACCACCAGCTATGAAGGCAAATCCCCTTCTCATAAAACTCCTATGAACAAGAAGTGCCATAATTATTTTATTCTTGCTAATGTGACAAAAAGTGGTATCCTATTATGTTAATATGCATTTAAAGTACATACATACATATATATACATATGTGTGTATATATATATATACACATATACATACACACACACACACACAGTCACCTGTACTACTTTTTTGTGAATTGGCTATTTTTGCCTTTTTTGTCCATTTAAAAATCAAAAGCACCACCCTCATTTTCTGTTATTCTACTAAGAGTCTCAATTTGGCTTTAAAAAGGCTGTATGATTAAGACTTTTAAATAAGGGTCAATGGTTCATTAAGAACAGAATATAAAAAGTAATACCAAACAACCAATATACACTATAACTTTTCAGCTTGAATCATAAGTTCTATCAGAATTATTAAAAATGCAATACATTTTAGAACAATTACTGAATTTGATACCTGCTGAATTCCAAGGCACAAGTATAAGATACTGTCTGGATCATATTTTTCACCATTTGGTCTCCGCACCTCTTGGATAAACTGGCATAAACCCAAACTCAACTCAGCAAAAGTGCAGGACAGAATATCTTCCTTCAGCTTGATAGAACGGACTATGGAAAGGTAGAAAACATCTGAAATATTAACTTATAAGAAACACAGTAACATAACTTTATTCACTGGAAAACACTGACTACTACTGTGCCCCCAGGCATTGCAGTGAACACTGGTGAAGACATGGATTACAGGCAAATCCAGCTCTCAGGGCTTTTTCAGGTACAGAAATGAAAACATGCAGTGCACCTGGTGTAACAGGTGTTATGACAGAGGTTTTATTTAAGGATTCTAAGAAAGAAAATTAGGAACATCTAATAGGGAAGGGTCAGGTGAGATTCTGGAGGACGTGACACTAATGCCAGACCTTGAAAGGCAAAGAAGAATTAAACAGGTGAATAAAGAATTCCAATCTAAGGATATAAAAAAATTTCCCAAAGCATATTCCACAAAATACTAGCAATAGGAACTGAAGAAAACTGGGTTTCTAAGATCTGATAAATCTGGAAAACAGCAGGACATTATATCTGCCTCTGAAGAATTCACAATGGTATATAAAAGGCTTATTTTATCTGCATAAAAATGCCATTTAATGTTCTAATTTAGATATTTGCATATAGAACACTTCAAATAACATAACCATTTCATGTCCTTAGAAATGCTAGAATACACAAAAAATGAAAAGGTTCAGGGGATTTAGATGTATTGGAGAAAATCAGGAAGGGCAGATGGGGGCAGATCATGGTAAACCTCACACAGCATATTAAGGCTTTGAAAACAACTAAGAACTGAATTAATTTTACCAGGAGAGTTACCCAATTTGATTTGTAGAGATACTACTCCAGTAGAGATCCAACTTCAATTCAGATTAGAATTGAAACACTCTTTCTAGTCACTGCTCTTCTGCATTGAGACAAGACTGCATGTTTCGAAAGATACACTTGAGTTACCCTAATTTGATTTTGTTAAAGGTAAAAGTGGTTGCTCAGAGGGCAAGGACCACGTATGACCTTTTCACCAAGGCACCTAACCACTATGCCTCTACATACCTCAGTACATAAGTTCAGTTAAGTGTTTTTTTTTGATGAACGAGCAGCAAAAATGAGTAAGCATTCCTGTGGCTATTATATTTAGGCCTGGTAATAGTATTACATCTCCATTCTCATTACCCTTCTTTCTTTTATAAAAAACAAAGAGTGCTGTGGCTTAAAGTGGTTGGTAAAGGGACTAATACACCTGCATAAGAGGAGTATACTTATATCACTCTGTAGAAATTACACTTGATCTGTAGGAACTGAATGAGTCATAGACCACAGCAGCCACTAACTGCTCCAATAAGCAGAGTAACAGGTACCCAAAAGCCAGTAGAATAGACTG
>NC_043707.1:115393896-115448712 GCF_006229205.1 Suricata suricatta
GGGGCGGGTGTAAAATGGGCTCTAAAATTATACACTGTTTTTCTGTGTGAAGTGTTTATCAGGTCCCAAGTTTCCTAGCACCCAAACAGTCTCACAGAACTTTTATTAGGAAAAATTTCTACAGAAGACACAAGGCTTTTCCAGGTACTTTGCTCAACACCACCACCAACAAAAGAAATTCCATTAGGGTTAGGTTACAAATATAGGGCTCAAGAAAACAGATTTGAGCCACCTGCATAGTGTCAGAAAAAGGAACAAAATTCTTCATATTTGCATAACAAATTCATGCCCATACAACCTTACCTTTATAACAAACTCTTTATACCTGAGAGTAGGGTATTAATTTCTTTTACCATAACACTTCAAATTTCAAATATTACATTTACAAATTAAAAATCTACAATATATTAAAATAATTCAGAGAATTCAGACTACAAGCAGAGAAATGCTTTTTACCTCTACAGCCTGGCTCTGAGGACTCTTGAGAGAGTGCATGGTCCTGAGCACTTCCTAAAGGATCAGAACATGGGCTAGATGCAGCATGTTCAACACCTGAGGAGGGAAAAATAAATAAGTTTAAATGAAAATGGGGAAAAATTCAAGTTAAGCCAAAACCAAAGTTTTATGGAATTTTTAACCAAGTATGTATCCCTTCTGTGTAGACTAATGACTTGTACTCTATCCCCCCAAGCTCTTAATTAAGATACAAATTCATGTTGTATATTTACCGCCACATTTCAGATCACCCTGCTCTTCCTTGGCATTTTTCCACTGAACCCAGTTCTTCCAGGCATTTACCCCGTACATGTATTTCAGTGTCATCCCAGACACTGAGCACCCCTGAAAGGCTCCTTGAATAAGACTTCTGGGCTCCACAGCCACTATAGACTTCTTCCGTCCCTGTAAGAATTCCAAAAATTTATAGAATATAAAATTTAGTTTTGAATCTTTAAGAAACAAATTCTCAAAGAAAGGGAATAAATTTACAGAATATGCAATTTATTATTAGATCCTAAAGATTCAGAATTCTTAAAGCCAGAAAGAGCTTTAGAGATTAATCCAATCCATATGAGAAAAGAAAAAAGGGGGGTTAAAATACAGAACTATAATGATTACGAACACTTGAGAAGTCTCTATGCTCCAGATACTGGACCCACCCAATGAGGTATGTACCACCGTTTTTACCACTCAGGTCTATCTCATGGAAAACAAGAGTAGATCATATTCTAGAATAAAAAAACAAGCCTCCATAAAGTCTCTAACTGCAATCAAGTTAAACCAGATACCAGTAATGGGACAATATTAAGAAAATCCTCCAGAACTAAAAAAATAACACATTTATAAATACCCATGCTCAAAGAAGCAGCCACAAATGCAATTAGAAAATATTCTGAACTTCAATGAAAATGAAAACAAAGAATCATTTCCCCCCACAGTGCTAAAGCTTACCGTGACATTTATAGTATTAAAATCCTTCTATGAAAAGTAAGTCTAAAATCAATACTCTAAGCTTTATCTAAAGAAACTATGTGAAACTCCTGTGAAAGGAGACCACATTAAAAACCCAAAGTAAGAAAAATGAAAGAAATGATTAAAGGGCAAAAAACAATGAAGAAACAATAGAGAAAAATTAATAAAATTAACAAGTTGGTTCTTGGGGCACCTGGGTAGCTCAGTTGGTTTAGAGTCCGACTGTTGATCTTGGCTCAGGTCCTGATCGAGCAGTGAATGGTCAGAGAGAGAGGGAGACATAGAATCTGAAACAGGCTCCAGACTCTGAGCTGTCAGCACAGAGCCCACGATCATTTCAATAATACAAGAGAGTCACCTGACAAAGTTCAACACACAATCATAATAAAAATTCTCAGCAAATTAAAAACAGAAGAGAACTTCCTGGACCTGACAGAGACCATCTATGAGAAGCCTACAGGTAATATCATACTTAATATTCTAAGACTGAGGGACACCTGGCTGGCTCAGTTGGTAGGGCGTAGGACTCTTGATCTTGGTCAGGATCATGAGTTCGAACCTCATGTTTGGTATAGAGATTACTTAAAAATAAAATCTTTAAAACAAATACTGCAAGACTGAACACTCACCCTAAGATTGAGAAAAGAAATGAAGATCTGCTTTTACCACAAATATTGAACATTGTACTAAAGAGCCTAGTTAGTACAATATATCAAAATGAAAAAAAAGAAAATGCATTAATATTAGAAAGAGTAAAACTATCTTTATTCACAAGTAATATGATTGTCTAGGTAGAAAATCCTAAAGATTTTGATTGAGCAAAATCATCACATACTCAATATAGAAAAAAGAACCTATTTTTATATGACAACAAGGAAAGCTACAAAATGAAATTAAAAATACTACTACTTGGGGTATCTAGCGACTCAGGTGGTTAAGTGTCCAACTCAGTTCATAAACTCACTGCTCTTAAGTGTGACCCTGCATTGAGGTCCCTGTTGTCAGCACAAAGCCTGCTTTGGATCCTCTGTTCCCCCCTCTCTCTGCCCCTCCCCTAGTCACATGCAAGCTCTCTCTCTCATAAATAAACATTTAAAATTTTTTAAATAAAAAAATGACGCTTAAAACAAGGTCAAAATAAATATTGAATACTTATTAAATTTTAAAAAGTATGAGACTTGTATAATAAAACAAATGAAACAATGCTAAGAGAAATTAAACATGATCTAAATAAAGGCAAAAAACATAATCTTCATAGACTGAACAGCTCAAAATTGCTAAGGTATCAATTCTCTGCCAAGTTGATCTATAGATTCAGATAGCCCCAAAGTTCCAGCAGGCTTTTCTGAAAACAATGATAAGCGGATTCAAAAATTTATATGGATATGTGAATGACAATTTTGAAAATGAACAACAATGTTGGAAGACTTAAAACTCCTGATTTCACGACTCACTGTATAGCTACAATAATCAAGACAGTCAGTTCTGTATTAAAATAGACATATACATCAATGGAACAGAATACAGTTTCAGAAACAGATGGACATAAATATAGTTGGTTGATTTTAACAAAAGTGCAATGTAAGTCAGTGAGGGAAAGGACAGTCTTTTCCCAGATGGCACTAAAACAATGGGACACCACATACAAAAATTATAATAGACCTTGACAGTTACCTGAACTCACATATAAAAATGATCTCAAAATGGATCAGAGACACACAAAATCTGAAGTATAAAACTAGAACACAACATAAGATGATATCTTAGTTGCCACAGGTTAAGCAAAGACTTTTACATGGGATTCCAAAAAGCATGAATAATAAAAGAATTAAAAATTGATGAAAAAAGACTTTGCCTGCTTGGGATTACCTCTCTTTCTCTCTCTGCCCCTCCCCTGCTTCCAAGTGTGCTGGCTCTTATTCTCTCTCTTTCAAAGTAAATACTTTAAAAAAGAAAAAGGTAGTAAGAATTCTTTTTTAAATGTGCAAGAGTTTTGAATAGACACCATGCCAAAGAAAATACAATAACAAATATACATATGGAAAGATATCCAACATCATCAGTTATTATGAAAATATAAACTAAAGCCACAGTGAGATACCACTACACATTCACTAGAATGGTTAAGATTAAAAATTAAAAATAGCAAGTATTAGCAAAGTCATGGAGCTGACTGGAACTCATGCTGCTGGTGGGAATTCAAAACAATACCTTTACTACTCTGGAACACAGTTTGACAGATTTCCTACAAAGTTAAAAATACACATACAATAAGACCTAGCAATCCCACTCCTGGGCATTTTTCCTCAAATGAAACTATATGTTCACACAGAGGTGTATATTAAAAATGTTCACAGCATTTGTGAAATGTGCACAGTGTCTGAAATAGCACCAAACTGGAACGAACCAAAATTACTATCAACTGTTAAACTGGTTTGTCCATTTTACAATGGTGAAATGCTACTCAGAAATAAAAGGAATGAATAATGGCCTTCCTGATACATGCAACAACGTAGATGAATCTCAAAACCATTATGCTGGGGCGCCTGGGTGGTTCAGTCGGTTAAGCATCTGACTTTGGCTCAGGTCATGATCTCATGGTTTGGAGGTTCGAGCCCCGTATCAGGCTCTATGCTGACAGCTCAGAGCCTGGAGCCTGGAGCCTGCTTCTGGTTCTGTGTCTCCTTCTCTCTCTGTCCCTCCCCCACTCATGCTCTGTCTCTCTCTGTCTCAATAATAAATAAAAACATTTAAAAAGTTTTTAAAAAACCCCATTATGCTAAGTTAAAGAATCCAGACAGCAAAGACTAGGAAATCACATAATTCCATTTACATGAAATTACAGAAAAAACAAAGCAGTACCATTTTACATCAGCCTGCAAAGCAGATCAGTGATTATCAAGAACTAGAAAAGGCAAACTACAAAAGGTACCATGGAAGGTTTAAGTACAGTGGAAGGCTTATGGTTGTGGCGGTAGTTACGCACTTAATACATCTGACAGAGCCCCTCAAATATTACACTTAAAATTTATGAACTTTTAGGGATGCCTAGGTGGTTCATTGGTTGAGCGTCTGACTTAAGCTCAGGTCACGATCTCATGATTTGTGGATTTGAGTCCAGTGTCAGGCTCTGCTTCAGATTCTGTGTCTCCCTCTCTCTCTCTCTCTCTGCCCCTCTCCCGCTCACACTCTGTCTCTCAAAAATAAACATTAAAAAATGTTTTATAATTTATGAACTTTTAGATGCAATTATAACTCAATAGAGCTAATTTTTTAAAAGGCTCTTATTTTTAGTATGGGAAAGCCCTGTCATTATGAGAAAATGTCCACGTGAATCTCACTAATATACTATATAATGTAAAACAATAAACCTCATTATTATATGTAAAAAAGGGCTAAATTTAGACGTTTTAAGAAAAAGTATACAATGATTTTAAAAAGCTCTTAAAAGTAAAACAGAACAAAAACATCCTCAATTATTAAAAAAAAAAAAAAAAAAAAAAGAAGACCCTGGTAGAAGAAATATAAAGTAAAAGATAATGTTTTTTAATAGTAGTCTGTCATATTTTTTTATTATTTTAAATTAATCAAGTATAGTACAATCAAGTTCTATAAACCTAAAATTTTCGTGATTATGGGGCCATTCACAGGTGTGCCATCATATGCTATTCAGAGAGGCAGGAATGCTACCTTTTCTTGTGTCAATATGGCTAAAGCCTGGGCCATGACTTAGCATATGCTCAGTAGCTCATCAATCCCTACTAAGTCCAGGATGACTTAGTGTAACACAGGTGAGAACAAAACAGAGTAACAAACCACCAGGAAACTGCAAACTTGCCTGGGTACACTTCTATCAGTTGGAAAAGGTATAAGGATGATGCAGACCATGACAATCACAAGAAACATCTGAGCAGCTACATAACAACCACATACCAAGTGTTTGCCCTATCCTGTGCTGGGAGACTTATCTCTGTGTCTCTACTATCATAACATAAGGTTTACACATCCCTTTAAAATATTCAAAAGATACGGTCCTTGATTATAAGAAACAAAAATAAAGGCACAAAAATACAAGGTTGTGTAAAACAATATATGGAATAATGTGACCCTGGCTGTTCAGGGCTTTGTAAACAGCAAGAATTTAACAAACACCAGAGGAAAGAAAACGCTAAAAAATTAAGCTACTGCTTACTCTTCGTCTGGGCTGAGGGAATCCATCTCTGTGCCGTCGTCTTGTTCGGGAACGTGCCTGGATTCCCTGTCCTTTATTCAGTGGGTCAAAGGATTCTATTAATAATAAGCATAAAGTATAATTTGAGACAACTCACAGATTTATATAAAGACTTATACTAGGGGAGAAAATATCAGGTAATCATCACTATATTTTGTGATAAAATAAAGATCTTACTTCTATTCTTAATAGAAACAAAAGATAGAGCAGTTAAAAACTTAATTAATGATGAAGGAAACCACCTACAAGAAATGTTTAAAAAAATTAACCACTTTATTATTTAACCTTCAAAGGTAGGGACAATTTGTACCTTAGGTTACCACACAATATAACTGCTTCATAAGGTAAATTCAGAGTTCTACCAATCTTCCAAAATCAAGAGTATTTTATGTTGCACAAACCTGATGGAAAATCTGCTTCCAGATCCTGCTCAGTTTCCCCTTTGGAGAACTGCTTCAATTCTGAATCAGCCTCCTGCACAGCATTTGACTTTAAGGCATAATGATTCAACTCTTCCTCCCAGCTATGTGGCGTAGATACTGCCTCTGATTCAAGATCACCACTGTATGTACTTCCTTGGTCTGAAATACACAGGACACAAACAAATGCTCAAAATAAGATGGACCCTATACATGCTCAGAAACCTTCCTGAACCTCTGAGTAACAAAAGCGAGATATGCCTGCTGATTTAACTAGGTACACTCAAAAATGAAGTAACTTCTTCACCAGCTTCACAAAACTGACTTCATATAATCTTGTTACACACTTTAAAGCATTCTCTCAATTAATCCTTAAAACCAGTATCTGAGGTACCTTGTATTATTCTCATTACACAGCATATAATCAAAGACTCCCTATGAATAGCTAAAATTACAAATATTAAATTCAAGAATACTAATACTTTATGGGTTTCTACAACTGAGGATAATATTTCTAAGATCTGAAATATATGTATAATTACAAACCTTTTTCAAAAATCTTGGTGTCTAAAAAGAGCTCTTGTTCAGAAGTTTGGGATCCTAAAGGAGAAAAAAAAAGCATGTAATTGAACAACTTACATGTATTCACAAAGCAAACTGCATCTCAAATGAAATGACTACATTATTTAAATGACTCATACTAGCGAATGCTAAGAAAACAGCCTTCATATGCAGAGGCACCTGGGTGGCTCGGTCGGTTAGGCATTCAATTTGGCTCAGGTCATGATTTCATAGTTGAGTTTAAGCCCCACAGCTGGCTCCCAGAGCCCACTTCGGGTCCTCTATTCCCTCTCTCTCTGCCCTCCCCCGCTCATTCTCTCCCTTCTTCCCTCTCAAAATAAATAAGTAAACTTAAAAATTAACAAATATGCTTTGAGTTGCTTTTTCCTCCCCAAAAAATATGCCTTACCACTACACCGAAAAGCTACTAAACTTAGAAATGTTACACGAACAATCAGCACATGAACGAAACTGAACAGAGTTCTATCAATTAACTACTTTAAAAGTAAAAAGCTTAAGGATTTAGGAGTGCCTGGGTGGCTCAGTAGGTTAAGTATCCAACTTTGGCTCAGGTCATGATCTCACAGCTCATGGGTTCCAGCCCTGCACTGGGTTCTGTGATGACAGCTCAGTGTTTGGAACCTGCTTCAGACTCTCCCTCTCACACTGCCACTCCCCTGTTCTTTCTCTTTCTCTCTCAAATGTAAATAAATATTAATTTTTTTAATTTTAAAAAATAAGAGTAAAAAGGTTAAGGATTCAGTGTAAAAAAATTTTTTAAAACCCAGGAAAATAGTTTCTTTCTCTAAAATCAAACATAAATTAGCCAGCTCCCTTCACGTGGATTTCATTTTTCCCTCCTTTATATTTCTAAACCATTAGATTTTACTTATACTATAGTGATTACAACTATCTTAAAAAATTTTTTTTACATTTCTTATTTTTGAGAGACTAAGAATGACAGAGCACAAGTCGGGGAGGGGCAGAGAGAGAATGAGACTGAATCCGAAGCAGGCTCCAGGCTCCAAGCTGTCAGAATAGAGCCGGATGCAGGTCTTGAACTCACCAACTATGAGATTATGACTTGAGCTGAAGTTGGACACTTAACCAAGTGAGTCACCCCAGCACCCCACAACTATCTTTGGTCTTAAAGCTCAGTTCTGAATGTTTCCTCAGTCTGACTCAATTTTTAGGTTAAGGCAAAGTCACAGTATTTGTACAGAAGCAGCATCTGAAAAATGTTAACAATTTGTAAAAATTATTTTTAATGTTTATTATATTTGAGAGACACTGACAGAGAGTGAGTAGGGGAGAAACAGAGAGAGAGGGAGACAAAGAATCTCCCTCATGATCAGGAGATCATGACCTGAGCCGAATTTGGACGCTCAACTGACTGAGGCCCTAGGCCACCTAGGCCCTGCAAAATGTAAACTATTAATGCGAGTGGGAAGCCAACTTAAAATGAGGTTAATTACCAGGAACGACTTGAACTTCCCAACTAAATATCAACAATTATAAGATCAAGCATGAGGCAGTATTCTAAGACATTAATATCCATATATAAATGGGTCAGAATTATGAAATTATAAATTAGAGAGCAAAATGAGACTAGAGAACTATGGGATAATAACAAATAAGCTTTTAATGCAGCTCTCAGAATATTAAGATTTTTAAAACTTAATGGTATCACTAGAGGAAAGTGGTTTTTTTTTTTTTAATGCTACAGTGTTTGGGGTGCCTGGGTGACTCAGCATGTGACTTCAGCTCAGGTCATGATCTTACAGTTCATGGGCTCAACTACCCACCCCGCCCCAACTCCAGCCCCCCAGGCTCTGTGCTGACAGCTCAGAGCCTGGACCCTGTTTCGGATTCTGTGTCTCCTTCTCTCTCTGTCCCTCCCCCACTCGCGCACTCTCTTTCTCTCAAAAGTAAATAAATGTTTTTTTAAAATGCTACGATGTTCAAAAAATCCAGCATTTATCATGCAAAATTTAAACCCTAGCTTTGTAAAACCCATCACTAAAAAAAAATTGTCAATAAAATATAATTTCTTGACAACAGTGACCTAGCAAAAGGCCTTTGTGTATTTTGACTATCAAACACCATTTTCTTTATCTCTTCTTATTATATCCAAAAATCAAGAAGGTGGTAATTAAGGCGAGAAACCTTTCTGGATATGTATTCCTAGTACTGGTTACTATCACCTATATTGGAGGCAAGGAGACCTGAATTCGACCTCTGGTTCCATCACTACCTGACTGCACAACCAGGGTAAATAGGATATCCTATCTTCCAAACGAGGAATCTAAAGTAAACAGTATTCTCCTCATAGTATTGTTGTGAAGGTTAAATGAGGTGATGGACACAGTGCATTTAGGACATGCCTACGGTATGTAAGCACAAAATTACTGTTCTTATTGTTATTCTACCCTCACAGAAGGGAATTTATTTTGAGCCAAATGGTTTTCTGTCATAATGTTCTATTTACCTTCTGTGAACATGCTAATTATGATACACTAGGAATTCTTATATGGGGATCATGGCTTTGAATATAGAAATAAGGCCAGAAAATAATCACAAAAATAGACTTACAGCTTATTTTTCTGGAATCATTACAAACTAAAAACTGTATTGACTATTAATACATAGTTTTATAAAAAGGACAGAAGTTTCAAAGGTATCAACAAGTTTAACAAATCTATATATTTGGTATTGAAACACAAATAAAGCTTTTAGAAACATCTTGACTATCCAATCCTTAAAATTACTTGAGCAACCTAAAAATTTGTGTATTTTTTTTCTGTCTTTACTGTAAAATTATACCAACCTCCCTGGGACAGGGTCTTCTCCTTCTCTTCATCTTCTGCAATCATTTCTGCCATCTCAAGGAGATCAGCTTCAAACGGATGTGAAGGAAGCTTCTCCTTAATGTCTTCAATACTTTCGGTGACTTTATCTTCATTATCCATTGACGATGGAATAAGCATAGGGACAGGCATCTAAAAGACCGAAGGTAGTTTCTTGGAATAGGCTGGTCATCAAAATTATTATTTGTGAGATGATTTAAGCACTAAAATAATACACAAATTCCGATATTTCTATTGCTAATGATTAAAAACTCTTGAGGGTTTTTTTTTTAATGTTTTCTTTATTTTTGAGAGAGAGAGACAGCATGAGCAGTGAAGTGTCAGAGAGAGAAGGAGACACAGAATCTGAAGCAGGCTCTAGGCTCTGAACACAGAGCCCGATGCAGGGCTTGAACCCACTAACTGCGAGATCATGACCTCAGCTGAAGCCAGACACTAAATCTACTGAACCACCCAGGTGCCCCTTGAGTTTGTTTTTATAAGACAACAGTCATTTAAATCAAAATTCAGTTAAGTGCTCTTCTGGACAGTTAAAAAAAAAAATGTGTCTCCAACTTGTCTAAAATAAGTACCTAACACACTTTAGTTTCTGATTATATTTCTTGCTTAACATTTTCAGTTTCACACAGCTATTCTTCTTAAGAATTCACCAAGGAAAAATATGTTTCCAATAAAAAATGAATTCATTTTTTTTAAAAAGTGAGGATAATATAAATCACATTATTTACTTTTTACTTTTAATAGACTCTAGAATTCTAACATACATACACATTTCTGATCTTTTTCTACTTCAGTGGTTTTATTGTGTGTAAAACATTATAAAAAGGCTATAATACAGCATGCTCTGAGAAGGCAGGATATAAATACAAGCAATCCTTCATATATTCCATATTAAATAATATAGTAATATGATAAAACCAAACCCAGTCGGGTATGTTTTACCAAAAAGGGAAGAGTTTTTAAATTGAACTATACCATTTTAATTAAGGAAAATGTGCACTAAATCAGCCTTCATCTCTAAATGATTACTCACAGGAACTGGAATTCCAAATGGGACCGGTGCATACTGAGTATACAGGTGAAGAGGTATGGGCACAAACACTGGTACAGGAACTGGCACCACAATGATCTGGGGCTGACTCGGAGTGTCCTCTAATGAAAATTAAAAAATAAAAAAAAAAACAAAACAAGAAGAGGGTTAGAAACATTTTATTATAAATTTTTTTAAAAAGCAGTGAGGATTTACAGTTCAAAAGAATTATAATTTTAAAAAACTTCTTAAAGCACACAGACCTTTATGATTCAAAAGAAGTGTAATCTATGACACTAGCAGTCCACAGAAGAAACTATCAAAGAAAGGTGTGAGCACAGCACAGATAAAAAGCAAGCAACAAAACAATGACCAATAATATGAGGATACAATGAAGGAAGGATACAATCTGGATTAATGAATGTAAAGAATTGGAAAAATTATCTTGGAAGAAAGTTACAGAAAGCTGCTACCATGAATAAGAAGGGTATGTTAAAGATGAGATTAAATAGGTAGGATGGCCATTTTCATGAGGCTATAATGAACTTAAAAAAATGTTTATGTACTTTGGGGGGGAAGGGGCAGAGAGAGAGGATCTGAAGTAGGCTCCAAGTTGACAGCAGAGAGTCCAATGTGAGGCTCAAACTCATGAACTGTGAGACCAGGACCTGAGCCAAAGTTGGTTGCTTAACTGACTGCGTCACCCCAATGCACCTATAATGAACTTTTAAAAATCATTTCTGATAGAAAGTGTGAAGCTACTGCAGATCTGTAAGCACAGAGTAATATGAGGAAAATGTCACCAAAAAAAATACTAATTTGGAGGCCATCTTAATAAGGAATAAAAAGTATATAAAGTATAAAAGTAGGAGACAATATGTACATAGAGTGAAGATGAGGAGGACCTGGACTAGGGTGGTCATGATACCTTAAAAAAATGAATAAATATATACAAGCAGATTTTTTTTGAAAACCTCCTTCTTAAATGTTTCTTTTTGAGAGAGACAGAGAACAAGCAGGGGAGGGGTAGAGAGACACACACAGAATCTGAAGTAGGCTCCAGGCTCTGAGCTGTCAGCAGAGAGCCTGATGCAAGGCTTGAACTCATCAACTGTGATATCATGACCTGAGCCAAAGTCGGACACTTAACCAAATGAGCCACCCAGGCAACAGAGCCACATACACAAATTCTAAGGTATTGAAAAGATGAAACAGAACTTAGAAACCTAAATGAGAGTAGGGGAAAAAAGTGAGAAGGATGGAGAATTCACCCAATATTTAATAGGCATCCTCCAGAGTCCATTCTATGCGCCAGAAAAATACCTTAGATGATTATAAAACCATTACTATAAGAGAAAGCTAATGCTAGTAACAAGAAGTGAAAAGCTGATGGGTAGGGTTAAAGATAGGTAATAATATTGGATCAATTTTACCATGGTCTGGTGGACATTAAAAACACCTGTGGATGAGGGCTGGGCAAAATGGGTGAGGGGGAGGAGATACAGGCTTCCACTTATGGAGTGAGTGAGTCATAGAAATAAAAAGCAGACCGTAAATGATAGAGCCAATGATATTGTAATAGCGGTATGACGTGACAGAGGGTAGCTACACTTGTAGTGAGCACAGCATATGCATAAACTTGTCAAATCTCTAAGCTATAAACACTCGAAACTAACTAACTCTTGTGTGTCAACTATATGCAAAAAATAAAAATAAAACCACCTGATTAAAGATGTCTGATAACCAAGCTACATAATACTAAGTAAGTCACTATTACTACAATACAAATATAGCCTGAGGTCATCTAGCACCACGCTCTAACCAACCTAGCTAACCGGCCACCTAGCCTGAGGTCATCTATAACATTACTATTCTATGTGGTTAATGGGGGCTTTAAGAAATACAAAACCTGAGGTGGCTCAATCAGTTATGCGTTTGACTTCGGCTCAGGTCCTGATCCCATGGTTCATGAGTTTGAGCCGTGCATTGGGCTCTGTGCTGACAGCTCGGAACCTAGAGCCAACTTCAGATTCTGTGTTGCCCTCTCTCTCTGCCCCTTCCCCACTTGCACGCACTCTCTCTCTCTCTCTCTCTCTCTCTCTCTCTCTCTCTCTCTCTCTCTCTCTCTCAGAAATAAACATTAAAAAAATTAAAAAAAAAAAAAGATGCAAAAACTTCAGGACCCCACTTAATGTACTTAATAAAATTCCTAAGTAATTTATGTGCATGTTAGTGTTTGAGAAGCATTCACTGACAAGATAACCTTCCAGATAAAGAAATCTAGAATTACTTTTTACTTTTTAAATGATTATTTATTTTAAGAGAGAAAGAGAAAGAGCAAGGGATGGGCAGAGAGAGAGGGAGACAAAGTACCCAAAGCAGGCTCCACACTCTGAGCTGCCAACACATAGCCCGACACAAGGCTTAAACCCATGAACCGGGAGACCATGACCTGAGCCAAAGGTGGATTCTTAACAGACTAAACCACCCAAGTACCCCTAGGATTACATTCTGGTTTAAGAATTCTGGGACTTGGGGTGCCTGGATGGCTCAGTTGGTTAAGCATCTGACTTTAGCTCAGGTCATGATCTCATAGTTCGTGAGTTCAAGCCTTGCACCAGGCTCTGTGCCAACAGCTCAGAGCCTGGAGCCTGCTTCTGATTCTGTGTCTCCCCATCTCTCTGCCTCTCCCATGCTCATACTCTGTCTCTCTTTGTCAATAATAAATAAATGTTAAAAATTATAAAAAAGAAAAAGAAAAAAGAAACAACCACTTAAAGGACACCTGGGTGGCTTAATTGGTTAGGTGTCTGACTTTGGGTCAGGAAGTGATACAACAGTTCATGAGTTTGAGCCTTGCATTAGGCTCTGTGCTGACAGCTTAGAGCCTAGAGCCTGCTTCAGATTCCGTGTCTCTCTCTCTCAATGACCCTCCCTCCCTTGCAGTCTGTCTCTCTCAAAACTAAATAAACATTAACAAAAGCAAAAAAAACCAACCACTTAAATTCTTTACAAATTGTTCTAAGGAAATACAGCAAATAGAGAGACATTTATTTGAGAAAATCTACCTAAATACAGTAGAACAGTGAGAATCTGTGACATTTGATCCACCACCAGCTCCATACCCCAGGTCAGTCTGCTCAACCTGACAGAAGCTCTGCTCTGGGTAGGTGTGGTCAGGAGGAATGGGCTCCTATTTCTGCAGCACCCAAACAAGGATCACCACATCTCACCTGGGGGGTCGGACAACCATCATTTCTCATTCCCTCCAACTCCAAGTTGAAAAGGTTAATTTCCTGGTGAGTACAGCTGACAGGCTGGCGTCTCCCTTTCTCCACCCAGGGGCCACCCACAGGGTAGAGGCCCTACTGCAGGACTGGCAGGCCAAGAAGCATGGGGTCCCAATCATCCTCAGCCCAGACACTTGCAGGGCAGAGATTCCGTGCCAGGAGAGGCAAACTGAGATCAGAGGACTGCACTACACCAGCATCCACAAAAGGAGATTAGACGAGTTTGCCTGGGGGTGGCAATTCATGAGAAAAGAAAGCCCTCCGCTGCAAAAGCCTGATTTTATTGGATACAGAGGAGAGAAAAGTTCAAACTTACGAAATCCTCCATGAAACTACAATTGCTCTTAATTAAAAGCCTATCTATATAATTCCAAAGTCTACCTTTATTCCATAAAATTACACAGTCATTAATAACAGAAAATCAAGGGGCGCCTGGGTGGCGCAGTCGGTTAAGCATCCGACTTTGGTTCAGGTCATGATCTCACGGTCCACGGGTTCGAGCCCTGCGGCATCGGGCTCTGTGCTGACAGCTCTGAGCCTGGAGCCTGCCTCAAATTCTGCATCTCCCTCTCTCTCTCTGTCCCTCCTCCACTCACACTCTGTGTGTGTGTGTGTGTGTGTGTGTGTGTGTGTGTGTGTGTGTGTGTCTCTCTCAAAAGTAAATAAACATTAAAAAATATTAAAAAAAACAAATAAAATCAAGTGTTCACAGTATGGTATTATCATTTAACTACCTTCTCTTTGGCATAACTTAATTTTCAGAGGGTGAAAATACGTAACTGAGAGGAAGTCAAGAAAATGCAACTGGGTGATGTATATAAGCAATCAAACACATCACCCAGGAAACAGGCACGCAGTTAATATCAGCAGATCCCGCATACTTTCCCAACTAAAAAAAAAAAAATTAAAGGAAGGAAGTGCAAAGAACACACCTGTCTGGCATTCTTTGTTTTGGGTATGTGGTTTGCAAGAGGTGGCTTTAGTCTGTGTGATGGGTTTACACAATAAAGCTTTATTCTTCAGAAGTCTTGGGGGCTGGGAAGGTGGCAGCTTCAGGGCATCTGTTTGTGTACTTGCCTAGAAAACAATCAAAAACCAAAGAGGTTTTCAAAAGTTTATCCTTAATTATGAGAAATATTGTAATTTCCAAAAAAACACTATATTGGAATTACATGGAAGACAGAGAACATAAATATTCACTATATATGTTAAGAAATACAATATTCCTGAAATATCAGTAGTAATATGAGAATATTTTGATAACTATATACTGACTCTAAACGTAATTACCAGTTTTATTTATCAAGACAAATGCTATTTCTAATGTAAGACATCACTGGTCAATCTGACTATGTTTAAAAGGAGAACTGTTATTTCCTGACTGAGTTGAGTCTTAAAAAAGACTTAGTTTCAAGATAAGTAGAAAAAACAGAATCATTTATGATCATTTAAATAACTTGAAAAAAGATGATGTGAAAGTTATCTAAGAGACCAAGAAACACTTCAGTAATACCACTGTTCTAGTCATAAGCTTCTCTATTTATTTTCTTCTTCTTTTGAGAAACAAAACAAAAAATATTGAGAAAAAAAGGAGTGGATACTTGCTTACTTAAGGATAGTCTGCAGTGGGTGGAAAACAAACTATATTTTATAAATACTTTATTTATAATCTGACTACATTACAAAATGCCCCAAATACCTTTACGCATGAATTCTGTAAAATTTAATTCTCAACAATTAAAACAATAAAAACAAACCAACAAAAATAGCCTTTAGTAACTATGCAGAGATAGCAAGGATTCAAAGAAATCAAAGTACATTAAAGGCCTAATTAACCAGAATATCAATCAATAATTAGCCAGAATATCTTGTTCCTAAACAAAGATTGTGAGCTTATGAAACTGATTTTATATAATAAAGAATAAAGTAGGGAAAATTAGCATAGATATATTCATACTGTATAAAACTGGAAAATAAATACAGTAGCAATACCAGTTAAAAGAATAAAACTTACATCCCCAATGATTTTCGCTGTTACTGTTGGAACTGCACCTGATATAAATTAAAATAAATATTTAGGATCTTACACAATTATTTAAACAGTACCATTTAAAGCTGATGGTGGGATAATGGACACAAAATCTCAAAACAAAAATGTGTATTGTCTTAACTCATGGGAAGACTAGCATCTAAAATACCACATTTGAAAAAGTGACGAAAGCATTGTTTGGTGCCCAACAACCCACAGAGAGCCACCACTCATAATATAAATGTGTCAAATATACGAAAATGATCAGTGATAGAAAAAAGAACCACTGGACTCAACTTCAAAGGGCTAGATAAATGCTTTCAAATCAGACATACCTTGTAAGACACTGTTAGAATTCACTGTGGGCTGAGCAGCAGGAGCACTGGCTAATGAAACCACATTAGCTATAACCGGAGTAGAATCTTTCCTTAGGGATGGGGGCCCTGCTGAAGCAGCTGGCACCATGGAAAGACTTGCTGATTAAATAAACAAAAACAGAAAGATGTCATGTAATTTATATGCACATACATAGAAACCAACATCTCAAAGAGATTCAACAATGTTTTTAGTAAGGTTAAATTCTGCCCGAACAAAGGATTTACTTTAGGATTAACTGGGGTTTTTTCACGCTATTTTTTAATTAGTGAAACTTTAAAGTATTTCATATACTTTCTCTTGTAAAACTATACATGGGGTGTATTTAAAAGGCCATGTGATTTATATTCTATGTCCTTTGTTATACTCTGAAATCCTTTTTAAGGAAGTCAAGGTGTATATATTGAATTACAAAACATTAACTGGCATTCTGTCCCATAGTTCTTACAGAGTTTATTTAATTCAAAATCTTCAGAGAAAACCAAATGAACTCCTTTTTAGAAAACCTTAATCTGAGATGTTAAACAAAAAGGAATTCAAATGCTAATGTCATTTGAACAGAATGAAATTTGCATTTCATGAAATTACTAACAACTGTTTAAAGTTCCCAATCTGTAGAACAGTAGTTGGTCCCTGCCATTGATCAAAGACTATAAAGTTTAATTTTACCTGCATTGTTTTGTGAAGGTGGGTCACACATACTTTGCTGATTACAGAACATCAAGATACAAAGCAGGTTACAGAAATGTTTCATTTCTCCTCGCCATTTCAAGGACTCACTGAGTTTACCCTGTCGCTTACAACCATCACATTTGGCCATCTAAAAATGAAATAGGAAGATAGTAAAACAGTAAAATACAAATTATCTCTGGTCTGACAGAATAAAAGCAGTTGACATAGAACAAGTGAGGAAATTAACAGAATATAAAACATAAAATGAAGGTTAGCCATCCTAAAATAGTAGTTATTAATCACAGTTTAAATCATTTATACTACACATTAAAAGTCATGTTTTAGAGGTGCCAATAAAGAGTAATTAAAAAACACAGTGAAACGAAAATAAGACCTATCTTCTTCAAAACCTTTAGAAGACAAATTCATTTTAGTTAAATAATAAATGGATAAAATGCTAATTTTAAATACTTTATCTTAACACTGATAGGTCTTCTACAAGGAAATTGAAAACAAAAAGAACATAACGTTAGTGACAAAGTCTTCTTAAACCTTACATTAATAACGAGGACATAATACCTTTAATACTTTTTTAAATCATTAAATTGCCCTCTATACTACTTCAAGGAATACAAGAAGGGAATAACGTATGCCCTAATTGGAAAAACCCCAGGAATATGAACTTTAATTACCTGATAGAATAGAACTGTATATTTTGACATGCATTCTTCACAACAGAACTCTTCTACTTTCCCCCCCAAATTATTCTGTACCAATTTGGGAGATGTCTGTAAACAATAACTGCACATTTTACAGTGATTTCCCCAGCGTTTCGCCAAGTCGTGTTTATAAAGCAATTTGCAACCTAGAACCAGGAAAGATAAAATTAACATTAGGAAAAAAATTAAGTACCTCCATCTTTAAACTTAAATCCTCTAAGACAATGTTTTTACACTTAGCTTCTTACCAGTTAGTAGATCAAGAGATCAATTTATAGAATCTATACCATCATTTTCATTTTTCAAACAAAATAAGACAGAATAGAAAATATTACAGTGCCTCACACATAATAAAAGTCAGTTTTGTTTCATAAAACCTTTGTTTTACTTGGGTAGGTGATAACATACTGAGTCACAATGTAAAATGTATTTCTTCTTTTGTGCTGTGGTCAAAAGGTTTGAAAGCCACTAGTCTAGGATGTTAATCATGTACAGGTTTAGAATAAAACATTTTAAAACATACAAAAAAGTCATCTAAATAAAGATAGACAATCTAACTCATACTGATTTGTCTATTATATTCAGAAATATAATGACTATTTTAAACAATAAAAATTTTAGGATGCTAAAATGTAAGAAGTTCTATTTATTTTTCAACTCTTTATATTTTTATTTATTTATTTATTTATTTATTTATTTATTTGGAGAGAGAGCACACACAAGCTGGGGGAGGGGCAGAGAGAGGGAGAAAGAATTCAAAGCATGCTCCGGGCTCCATGCTGACAGCAAAGAGCCTGATGCAGTGACTCAAACTCACAAAACTGTGAGATCATGACTTAAGTCAAAGTCAGACACTTAACCAACTGAGCCACCCAGGGGCCCCTAAGAAGCCCTCTAGAAACAAGTGCAATAACTGAAAGAATCCCTATCAACCTAAGAACATAAAATATTTTTCACATCACCACCATCTTCTGTAATACACTTCAACAATTTTTTCCTTCATTTTAATATTTATATGATATGTGGGACTAGCTCAAAAAAAAAAAAACAAAACTAAGTGCAAACAAAACAAAAAGCTTTGTTATACACAATGGATAAAACAGATAAATTTACAAAGTAACAGCTTAAATTCAGTTACTTTTAAGAGGACCAAAATGCTAAGTAAGATAATCTTGACTTTACCTTCACTACAGAATGACTTGTCAGCACCTGAGAATCGTACAGTCTCCTTTACTATTTTCTCAATTTTACAATATTCACACATTGCCATTACATTATTTATTTTCTTATATTCATCAGAACAATTCTTGCCACAGAACTGAAACATTTTACCCTGCAAAGAAATAATCATTAAATACTAATGAAACATTTGGTTTATCTTTTGGAAATCCTTTATTCCCTCTTACTTTTAAAACAAGTAGTGTACTTTTTGGAAATGAAAAGCTAGAAATGATTTTATAGATAGACCATTTTATACTCAAACCCTTTTCAGGATCCTATACTTTACCTTATAGTCAAGAAGTTCTGGTTTTGTGGCAAAAAGACGGTTACAGTGCTGACACTTGAGTTTCACAACACTTCGCGCAAACCCAACGTGCTGGGACTGGGCAGCAAGACGCTGGAGGCCAGCTGCAGCAGAGCTACTGATGGAGGTGGGGGAGACAGCGGAGGTGTTACTCCCGCCGGCTGCCACTGCTGAACCTGTGGGGATGCTTACAATCACTTGGCCCTGAGACAAGGGCACTACTGAAGAATTCATTCCTGTTGGTTTGTTGAACAAATTCTGAAAAATGAAACAAACAAGATGATCAATGTAATCATTTGTTCAATCAAATGAGCAACGGATGCCTAAGTCTGACAAGCACAATTCTAGGTACATAAGATCTATCTGTGAACAGGTGACACTCCCTGCCCTTGAACAGCTTAGAAGTGAATGGATAGAGTGTCATTTATATGCAGAAACTAAAATAACTAATGATCTCTTTAAAATTTTTTAAACTTTTTAAAGTAATCTCTACATGCAACCTGGAGCTCAAACTCATGACTTTGGGGTCAAGATCCGGCTGGTCTACTAACTGAGCCAGCCAGAGGCCCCAAACTCATAATATCCTTTAAAAATAATATCCCCATGTGATGCCTGGGTGGCTCTGACTCTTGGTTTCAGCTCAGGTCCTGATCTCACCATTCATGGGATAGAGCCCTGCATTGAGCTCAATGATAACAGTGCAGAGCCTTCTTGGGATTCTCTCAATCCCTCCCCTGCTCACTTTCTCTCAAAATAAATAAACATTAAAAAAAATTAATGGTAAATAAAATTAAAAAAATAAAATAAAATAAAATAAAAATAACATCCTCCTGGAGCACCTGGATGGCTCCGTTGGATAAGCATCCGACTCTTGATTTTGGCTCAGGTCATGATCTCATGGTGCTGAGTTTGAGCTTCGAGTCAGGCTCTGCACTGATAGCGCAGATCCTGTTTGGGACTTTCTCTCTCTCTCTGCCCCTATCCTGCTCACTCTGTCTCTCTGTCTCTCTGTCTCTCTCTCTCTCTGAAAATAAATAAATAAACTTTAAAGAAAGTTAAAAAAATAGAAGCAAAATAAAATCATAATATCCTCCCAATAGATAATCTGGATAGTAATAGTATCACTTAATTTTACAAAAGGCAGTTAAATGATAGGCCTCCAAATACATCAAAAGTCAAAGAATCCAAGTGTAATAAGACTGAGAGAGAAATTTAGGCAATCCAGGCATTAGCGAACACCTAACAGGTTGACATACTTTATGGGAGGCAACTCACGGACTGGTGAGGAAGATGTCTGAAGCCTCACCTGGAAAGCCACCACACAACTGTAGCTGCAGAAGTTGCGTATACTTCCATCTGACATGGCTAGGTGATACTGGGGGATTGCTGAGGTTTTACAACTGTTACACTGAACTTGTACACCTTAGCAAAAGATAAAAACTAATGAGTAATATATACACATGTATACAAATGTATGAAAAAATAAATAAATAAATATTATCCAATATATGAAATTCAAGGGCCAAGTCAAGTTGAAGGAACTGAAACTAAATCATGTCATGTAGAGACAAAAACTAACTTAACATTAAAAATATTTCTTTTAAATTAAAGTTGGCACAGTAGACCCACCCTGAAACTACAAAACAAATGAATCCTGAAATAAATCAGGTGTGGATAAAAAAAATACCTTAAAGAAGCCATATGAAAATTTACTAAAGGGGAATGCACAAATAGGCAAGCAAATAAATAAACAATAATAAATTAAGCAATCAAGGCAATAGGTGATATTTTACAACACAGATCTGAATTATGTTAAATTTGCCTTCAAAATCAATTAAATCTGTACAAAAATCTGTACTGCTACAAAAAGCAATAACCATAATTTTGTCAACTATTATATTCATATAGTTTATGAAACCAGTATTACCTGCAGATGTAACCATTTTAACTCTGTAAGCAGATAAGCAATTAACAGAACAGAAAAGCTCTGTCTTTCCCAAGCTATTGGTATTTTCAATCATTTCTGCTGAGGATCTCAATGATTTGCAAAGCGCACATGGTGTAATTTTGGCTGATTTCTATCAAGAGAATAAAATAACATTCATTTTTACCAAATGATAAGTAAAAAGCATAATTCTTTGAAATGTTTATACTTAACACTGTTGAAATATTTTAAATTAGTGGTTTTCATACTTTTATGATTACAATCCTCAGTAAGAAATTTTACCAAGTGACCCAGTACATACTTCTGAACTTTTGTGTTTGTGCATTACACATGTATGTATATAAAACTGAAAAGTTTCATAAAACAATATAAATCATGATAATATGTGATGCATTTTAATATTTTCTATTATATTCTATCTCATTAAAATATAATGCTGACCACAACTTAGCAATTAATTTGGAATCTACTAATTAATTGTAACTAAAGTTTTAAAAATGATATTTTAAAAAAATTACGCAACAGGGAATTCATACTCTTACGCTATGCTAAAAATTAGAAGAACCCTCCCCTACAAAAGGTGCTATTTGTGGCAACAAAATGTGAACTCAAGAAAATTAATAAAAATATAAGAAAGTTCACCACAAAATATTCTACCACTATTAACAACAAAGCACACAAAGCAATACGTGAGTAAGCAATAAAGTGGGAACAAACTCTGGATATCACAAATATCCAACTATAAGCAACCAAAGGGTCCATTATCTTAAGTTTGCACTAAATTAGATTCAGCAGCAAATGATACTAAATACGACTAACATATCATACATTCAAGGTAACTTATAAAGTATATCCAGCATCCATTATCTCTGTAAATTTTCTGCTGATAGTCTCATCCTGTGCCCCACTGAACACCATAATACTTCCAACACAGCATCTCCCTTAGGAGACATGGAGCCCTTCAAAGCAGGAATCACACCTAATGTTTGTTGAATGAATTATATAAAAGGAAGAAAAGAAAAGAGGAGATACGACCATCTTCAACATGCCAGGTTCTATATTAGATGCCTTCTCATTCTTCCCTCACATAATCCTAACAACATCCCAGGGACAATAGTAGTGTAATACCCATTCACAGATAAGAAAATGGACCCAGAGAGTTTAGCTGATTTATCCAAGGTAAAATTCTATTTGAATAGAGAGTCAAGATATCAAACTGAGATATACTTTATTTCTAAATTCAAGTTCTCTCCCTACACCACAGTACATACCAGTGTGAGAAATTTCATAAGTAATGGCTAAATTAAATATAATAAATAAATTAAAATTAAGATGATTTAACCTATTTCTCTTTCTCTTGTGGAATATGAACCATCTTTCAATGGACTGAATCCAAGTAACTTTTAGTACTTGAAACAGTATCAGGAAAACAGTCTTTTGGACAAGAATAAGCTCATGAAGATACTGGCTTTTTTTTTTCCCCCTGAAAGCAAAAACAAAGTGTTTCTAAAGGAAGGAATAAACAGTAAAGCTAAGCCCCTTTATGTACTTGCATAATAACAAGAAATAAATGGGAACACCATATAACACTTAAAATTTCAAAATCACTGCCAAGTATTATGAAAAATTTAAAAGAAATTTCTCAATCAACATTATGACATTCATGAATGTTGGCAGACCATTTAAATCTCACAATTCTAAGAAAAAGAATGATCAGCTATCACACTACAAAAGAACAGCATTGTAAAATTAAAAATATAAAAATATCTTACTATACCTTTGGATTTATGAATTCTAAAATCTAATTTTTGATCAAAATTTACTAATAAATTACAAATATGGCAAAAATAAAGCTGTATTTGTTATACAGAATTCATTCAATTCATCTTCTAGAAACCTCATCTATTCACAAAATAATATATGACCTACATTTACTATTTTCATATTTCATGAAAAAAAGGAAAAACCTTTTAAACAATTAATGGTAAGATTTTCAATTTCTGAATTGCAATTTCATCTATATGGATCTGATTGCAGGAATATGTACGAAATTTGGACCTTACCTCGTCCCATAAAAAAGTATATTATATGCAAACCAAAACATATTTCAAAAAAGAGGAGACTGGGTATCTCTGGGAAATGCATTATTTTGCTTCTTTACATATTTTCAAAATATTGTTGATATTTAATGTGAAATTAAAATCTCATGTCCAGAAGCATGTATTTCAAATGGATGAAGAGAAATATGCTACTTACAAAACTCTATAATGGGTTTTTAATACACATTCATTTGACAAATCTTATTTTATGTAAAGTATATTAATTAAACTAATAATAAGATAATACTATTTCTGGGACATTTTCATAAGTAATTTCTACCCAAAAAATGTAGAGCCTACTGAAATGAACGAAGACAACAGGGTTAGATAGTCAGGTACCTGCTTATACGCGGTGACACACGCTGAACTACAGAACTTCTTAGACTGGCCCTCTATCTGGAGCACATGGCACTGTCCAGAGCTAGTATAGCAGTAGCCACCACAGTTTTCACAGCAGTTCATGGTGAGGTTGTTGGCAGAGCGAAACTTAGAGAAGCAGGCGTCACTGCAAAGTTTATGTACCACATTCTGGTAATTAACTTCATGTCGAATCTAAAAATTAAAAAACAACAAACAAATAACAAGCACAGACCATCAAAAGCAGTTCTTGAGGTGCCTGGGTGGCTCAACAGATTAAAGGTCTGACTCTTGATATCAACTCAGGTCATGATCTCATGGGACTGAGCCCTGCATTGGGCTCTGGACTGACAGCATGGAGCCTGCTTGGGATTCTCTGTCTTCCTCTCTCTTTCTCAAAATAAACAAACAAACAAAAAAAATAGCTGCTCTTTAGCACAAACATTAGATTTCCCCTCCCCCCCCCACACACACCAATAAAGGAAAAAAGATGACTTACAACAGCATTCTTCTGACACATGCTGCATTTGGTTGAAATGCTATTCGTGTTTATGGTGACAACAGGTTTCCTTTTCAGTTCGTATGTTGACAGACATGACTGACTGCAAAAATCTTTACTAGCTGTGGTATTTTCAAACTGGGCACTGATTACATCCTTGGGATTTAAAATGTCCCTAAAAATGATAACAAAGATAAAATAAGCCACAGTATCATTTGTATTTTTCCTTTTTGTGAGTTGAAAAAAGTAACACAGAGGCCATTATAGGTGTATGGAAAAGGTACTATTATCTAAATGAGAAAGTCTGGGTTTTCCTGGATATCCGAATAAATTGCTCTGGTCTATAAAACAGAACTTCTAACACATGGCTAACTTCATAGAACTGTTTTAGGATTAATATACTACATTTCAAGACTAAAAGGCTACACATCAAACAACTGTCATTCATTATCTCTAGTAGCTGGGATTATAAGAGATATGAATTTTCTTTTTCAGGCTCTTCTATATTTTCAAAATATCTTTAAAAATAATACACTTGAAAAATAAAAAAACACTGTCATTTAAGAGTAAAAGTACAGGGGTGCCTGGCTGGCTCAGTCAATAGAGCATGCAACTCTTGATCTCAGGGTTAGGAGTTCAAGACCCACGTTGGGTGTAGAGATTACTTAAATAAAACCTTTAATAAATAAATAAATAAATAAACAAAAGTAAAAATACATTTGAAGCTACACAGTGTATATTCTGGCATGGTTATATAAAATAGAGTATTTCCATACCTAAATAATTTAACTTACAAGCATTAGTAGCAAAGGCAACGAGTATTAAAATCCTTTAAGGCTCCCTATCACTCCCTTATCCTACTCCTTCCTAAACCACTGTTCCTACATAGTAGTTACTCAGACAGTTTAAATGTAAAGCATTTTAAAAGCCAATGGAAAAAAATACCTTAACGAAATTTTCTAAATAGTGTCTCTCTCTTTCATGAATACACACACACACAACAATATATATGCCATGATATGCGTTCTGGTATCTTAAACAGATTATATGAATAGAGCACTTTTTAAAAAAAGATTACAAACATCTCTGATTCAATCAAAGATAATAGTAAACATAATGGGAAACATCACAAGGAACACCTCATATGCTGTAATGTGTAACTTCATGCCTCATCTTCAATACTTAGTAGCTCCAGGCTGTTCTACATTCTACATATTTTTTTTTCACTTTCACAGTTATTTTTTAACTAAATTTAATGTATTTCATTTATAGGGGTATTTACTGAACTCTGATATTGAGCCAGCCACTGGCTACAGCCTGAGTAAAAATATGGTACAAGCATGCACTAAAGGTGCTCACAATATATTGGGCCAAATAGACAAATGACATATAAAATACTCTAAGAGAAGCATTCTCAAAATATAAAAGTGAACTAATTATGAAAAAATATAATGCATAATAGAAAGAGAAACAAAAAAACAATTATTGCAGATAATATGTAACATGAAAGGGTATTTTCGCTACATCTTAAATAGGAGTTTTCTAGAAAGTTAAGGAAATAAGGAGTGGGGAGCGGCATGGATCAAGTCAATGAAGTATAAAAGTAGGTAGTTTTCACTCTCCTCAGTATACTTAACATCTAACTACATTACATCTTATCATAGATTTTATGATTCCAAACAGTAAAAATTCAGAAATGATACAATCCCAAAATAGTTACTTCTCTGAGTATCATCATATCAAATAATTATATCATTATATCAAATAATCTAACAGGTTTAATTTATTTTTTTGAGAGGCAGAGAGAGACAGCACGAGCAGGGGAGGGTCAGAGAGAGAGGGAGACACAGAATCTGAAGCAGGCTCCAGCCTCTGAGCTAGCTGTCAGCACAGAGCCCGACGTTGGGCTTCAATCCACAAACTACGAGATCATGACCTGAGCTGAGTCAGACGCTTAACCTACTAAGCCACCCTGGTGGCCCTCTTAACAGTTTTTAAAAAATTACCCTCCAGGGGCACTTGGGTGGCTCAGTTTGTTAAGCGTCCGACTTCGGCTCAGGTCATGATCTCACTGTCTATGGGTTCAAGCCCCGCATTGGGCTCAGAGCCTGGAGTCTGCTTCCGATTCTGTGTCTCCCTCTCTCTCTGCCCCTCCCCACTCATGCTCTGTCTCTGTCTCAAAAATAAATAAAACATTAAAAAAAAGTTTTTTAATTACCCTCCAAATTACCTCTTTCAAGTACGATTTTGAAACATTTTAAACAAATTAATTGTTAGGTCCTCATTACTAAGGAAGCCTGAAAATTAAATGATTAGTTAAATATATTCAGAGTTTAGGTTAAATTCAAGATGCTAAGAGAGATGGTTAATAAAAGATTTAGAAAAATAACCCTGTTACTTAAAACAGCTAATGAGGTGGTTTTTTTCCCCAACCTAAGTGCTGCTATAACTCCACTGGTCTATGAAAATAGCACTGGCCATCAGGAAGGAAATCGTTTCTATCTCTACCCATTCAAATTAAATTGAAATCCTTCTTGGGATCCTTCAAGGGATTAACTTACAAGTTAAGTTAATTTTTTAATATAAATTTTATATATATATTTGATTATATGGACTGACAGGAGTGGGGGGGGTGCATGTGCCAAAATTAACCAGCTAGATGACACTGAGGAAATCGTTTAACTTCTTTTGAATCCAATTTCCTTCAATTCAGCAATTTTATAGTCAGATAAACCAGACTATCCTAAACTGCTATAGTCTATCTGTGGAAGAGGAAAACAAAGGGAGGAATGGTAAAGTGGTAAAAAGGAGATAAAAGAATAGTTCAGGAAGTAAAATAGAACGCAAGGAAAAACAAGACTGATCAGTGGCTGAGGGCTGAGCAACAACAGAAAAGATATCCTGTAAAATGAGAAGGGAAGAAAAGAAAGAAAATGGAAAAGGGCTGAGGTGACAGGCAGGTAAGGAGTACCTGAAAGGATAGTTAGAGGCAATTGGAAAAGAACAAAGGATTAACAACAACAACAACAAAAAAGATAATAGAACACACGATATGTGAATGAACAGGTAGAACAGTAAAGAGTCAAGAAATGGCAAATGAAAAAGTAGGAGATTTATGGATAAGACCAATATGGATAAGACCAAACACAACAAAAGAGAAATGCAATCTTAAAGGATAACCAAACTACGTAAGATCAAGATAGGTAAGATATGACATGCAGGTAAAAATGACCTGTCCAGATAATGCTAGGCAAACCAAAGGGTTGTAATACATTTAGATGAAAAGAAAAATACGTATGCACAAGAATTTAAAAAATGAGCAAGAGGGCACACACGTTAAAACTTTTGAGTTTTGGGGGTTCCTGGTGGCTTAGTCGGTTAAGCGTCCAACTACTGATTTTGGCACAGGTCATGATTTCATGGTTTGGTTCATGAGTTTCTCCCTGCACTAGGCTACCCATTGACAGTGCAGATGCTGCTTGGGACTCTCTGTCTCTCTGCCTCTCCCTGCTCACAAGCTCTGTCTCTCAAAAAATAAAAAATAAAAAACAAAAAACCCCTTCTGTGAGTTTTCTATGGTCATTTTGAAATTCACGATGTATCTCTGAACTATCTAGTACTATTATTATGAAAGAAGGAATGATATCAAAATTTGAGAAAGTGCTGATAACATAGAATTAAAAAAAGCATAAAAGGAAGTTATGTGAAATTGTCTCACGGCAAAAGAGAAAACAGGAAGAAAAATCTATAAATACTGTAATTTTCAAGTTGATTTAATCTTAGAACCTGATGATGAATATACTAGAATATAGAAATGGGTACACACTTTAAAAAGCAAGCTTTATAATTCAAACAGTATAAAGAATAAAATCTATCTTTTCTAATTAAACATGAAACATAAATGGAAGCCAACATAACTAACTTCCAAAAAGACTTCTAACCACATTAAAATTTCAAGTGTCTAAAATGCCTTTTTCCAATTGAACCAGAAGGGGGAGCATCTTTTTCCCTTTCCAGACAGAGAAAGGGAAGGATCCAACTAAGGCATTATAAACACAAATACCTAAACTAATAAACCATGATTGAATGGTTTAATAAGAGGCCAAAGTGTTTCAGAACAAGAGTATTATTCGCTTTTTTCTGACTTATTTAAGCAGTTTTAACAATCACCTTACTAAATCAATCAAAATTAGTTCATATTCTTCAAATATAACAGGATGACCTCATCAAGGTCTAAGGTCATATTCTTTTGATATTACACACTGAAATGGAACCTCTGAGGCAGTTCAGAGATATTGAGAAGACAAAAATATATACTGGAGTCCTTTTTTCTTTTCTGTTTTTTAAACACTGGAGTTCTTTTAAGGAAAAGTATTAAATGAATTCCAATAATATAACATGATACATAACTTAAAAATAATTTTTTTTGGATTTAAGTATCTATTGCCTACAAATAAAATATTGTGGCATTATATGACCTAAGTGGTATAGTTTTTGTTTTATAAAGCATCTCAACTAACACAGATGGAAAGGCTGGTTTCAAAAACATCTCAATATACAAAAGGTACATTATTTACAATTAAAATAAGCTGAGTACCCAAATTCAGAAAAACTGAAAGCAGCAACATACTGTGGCAATTACCAAAAAATATGGAAATGTAGAAAATTAAACAATACACAGCGAAGAACAAAGTGTTTTAAAAGGAAACAAGGTAATTTAGAATTCTGCTATACTTTGAGCAACTTGAACAAGTTTTCTTGGTGGGAGGAGGTGGTGGGCGGGCAGGGGGAACTGTATATCCTGTGAGGCACAAGGTGGAACAGAAGAGCTGAGTCGACCCCTTCCTCTGATAAGCAGTCTGCCCCTTCTGGAGGATTTTTTTACAACCAGAACAGGAAACTCGAACAGCTGTGGCTGGAACTGAAGGAAGCATTTTATTCATGCCAGATGACGCCAGTGAAGGCTGAAAGCCAGTAGTCAACTGTGGAGCTTAAAAAAAAAAAAAATTAAAAGAAAAAATGTTTTACTTTTCATCATGAATTTTATGTATATATCCTTTCTTCCTCTTCTATAACCACTCTTGAAATCCAAAACTGATTATCCAATATAAATGAAAGTTATTCTAAATAGGCAGAGAACTGCTGAGTTTACTAATACAAGTAGATACTTCCTCTCACACATACTGGTCAGAATAAATAAACATGATTCATTTACTCAATTGTGTTTCTTACCAAGAGGACTGCCACTGACTGAAAACACAGCACTAATTTTCAGTTCCCCTTCTTGAGTTTTTTGCTGTTGGCCATGACTATACTCCTTTAAAAAAGAAAATAAATAAATAAATATTTAGAGAAAAAAATAAATACAAGGGATCTAAAGAAATCTAGACATTCAGTAAGTTTTACTTTGGGTACATGGATGGTGGGGTGGGGAGGGGAATTTATACAGCATTACCATTAACAAGAGATAATAGCAAGCAAAGCATAATTGCAGTAAAAATACAATAGGCTTGTATATGCTGAGAACGAAACCAAAAAAGACGGAAGCTACCCAATTAGCCTTGTAGCACTACCAGACATTTAAATTGTTTGAAAATTCTTATTATTACAGTATTTTAAGTTGCTGTTTATCTATTATAAAAGTAATACACACTATACAAAATTTAGACAAATAGAAATAAGAAAAACATTGTAATCATGTTTCTATCACACCAAAGCAACCACCATTTTTTCTTGGTATATTTCTTTCCAGTCTTTTCCCCTCCTGTATTCAGAGATTCTACTTCTCTACATAGTTGTAAATGAACTGAATATATCATTCTAATAAAATTAGATCACTTGAGTCAATGGGACTTTTGCATATTATTATATTTTACTCCAAACCACTTCAAGTGGCTAAATGTCAGAGTTTTTTAAGCTGGAGTCCAAGAGTCCCTGAGGTCTACAGATGTACTCTAGGGAGTCTGAGAATTCTAAGAGAACATTTTAAAAACTGTAACTATTTCAATGACATTTTTGGTGAATGTAAACTTACTTTTAGTGAATAACCACTTATAACCGAGTTATACTACAAGTTTTCAGTGCCATTATTTGCTTTAACAATTATATTATTGCACTGTGAAACCTCTAAGTGGCAGATTTAACTTTTATTTTAATTAAATGTTTACCTCATTGAAATTTGCAAAACCCCAGCAGATCTCTTATTCTTGGAATTCTCAGGCAACTCCAATATAACCCCCTTTTTTTGTGGTTAGGAGGTATCTGGTACATTACTCAAGTTTGAGAAGTACTGATAGATATGTATTATTCAATAGATATACCAGATTACACAGGGACGAGACTGGGAGGAAGTGAGCAAGGCACTTGCCTCAGGCATAAAATTAAGGTACCAAAAATCTCAGTAATCAAGATAAATAATATTTTAATGATATTTTTAAAAATCAAAAAAGGCAAAATCCATGATTAACAAAATAACAAAACATTAAATAAGACAGTATCAGCATTACTCATTTTTTTCCTTTGACCTCAATCTCCAATTTGATGGGCCTGCATGACACTGAGATTATATAACTATAATCCAATGTCAGTCCATTTATTTCCTCACATTTGGTATAATTAGAAATGCCACGATGAATATCTTAAGTGAATATTCATACTCTCGTACTTAGCATTATCTTCTAAGGAAAGGATTCTTGAAATTACTAGGTAAAAAGGTACACAGTAAATGTTCTTGATACACAATGAAAGACTGTTTTTTTTAACTTCTGGTTAGATTTATTCTAATAATTTGTGAAAAGCCATTTAAAAGTCTTTCCCCAATACTGCTTCAATCTGCAATTCTTTTTATATCCACTTACAAAAAAGCATTATAACAATATTAACCCTGTATAGCATGTTATCAACATTTCCTTAATATGTACTTTTAAAATTTTTTTTTAGGAAGTTTCCATTTCTATGCCAAAAATCTACTTTTACCTTTGTGACTCCTTCGATTTCTTATAAAGTTCTACTTCCAGAATAAAATACTAAAAAAATGGTTTCATTGTTTCTAATATAGTCCTTTAATCTGGAGGTCAGCAAACTTTATCTGCAAAGGGCCAGATACTGAGTACTTTTTATTTTGGAGTCCATACTACCACAACTACACAGCTCTGTCCTAGTACAGCAAAAACACCCATAGGTAATATGTAAATGAATGAATGTGGCAATGATCCAATAAAACTTTATTTACAAAAACAGTGTGCAGAAAAACAAAAACAAAACAGAAACACAGAAAGCTGGATTTGGCATGCTACTGCTAATTTGTCCAACCCCTAATTTAATCCATCTGGAATTTATTTACTTTGATGTTTAAAGGGCTATTCTTTTTCTTTCTCTGAATAACTAGTGAATTGCTTCCATTCACTGTTAACAGATCAGATTGCTTTAAAAATGTCTCTTTTGTGGCAATCTATTTTGTATCATTATCAGCCTATTTTTTTTTTTTTTAAATAAACTCTACCCCCAGCATGGGGCTCAAACTCAAGGCCCCAAGATCAAGAGTTGCACGCTCCACCAACTGAGCCAGCCTAATTTTAGGATATTACTCTATCCTAATAAACATAATTGTAAGAGGTTTAACCATTTAGAAAATAGTCCACCCCTATCAACCTATTTTTTTTTTTTTACAACACATGTCTCCTGTTGGTGTGGATGCCAACTTATTCTTCAAAACATTAGAACCTACTGATATTATCATCAGAACTATATCAAAATGAGATCTTAATTTAGGAATAATATCTTACATTTTTTTAAGTCTCTCCAACCTATCAAACTGTCTTTTACCTGACATAAGTACTTTCTAGTTGCTTTGCCAAAGGGAATATCAAATATTTTCATCATATTCTCCAAGAAACAAGTGATTTACAGAGATATTGCTACCTTTCATATAACTAAAATTCAACTAGCTATTCCACTATACTTTCATGACTCTATTAATTCTCTAATAAAGATCCTTACCAGCAAACGATGACAATTTTGTCTCCCCTTTTCCATTATTTCTTCTAATTTCTTTAATATGTACTGGGTTGAAAATGCAACAAGAGTTAAATAATAATGCTGACATCAGTAATTTGTGTTTTCTTAGTAATTATTAACAGGTTCCCATCATTTTACTCTTAAATTCAATGATTGTTATTGATCTGAAGTAGATATTTCCTTACCATGACCAAGAGAGTATCTATTATAAGAAATGCATAGTAAATTACACGAGATGTCTTTCTGCATCTACATATCTATCCAAACAGTCTTATATGACCCATTGATGAAGTTACGTATTAAAAGATTTCCTAACATCGACTCATCCCAACATTCCTACATTATATATTAAAGCAAATTTCAAGTAAAAAAACTTTTTTTAATCTCAGAAAACTCCCAAATAAATCAATACTTATTGACATACTTTAATGGTCTCCTGTCAGCTTTTTTCCCCACTGTTTATGACAATTATTCCAAACTTATGATCTTCCTTAAGCCTCAAGCACATATTACTTATATACCATAGTAAACTAAGTATACCTTAAGTACTCGACTTATACCCACCACACAATGGCTTCAAGGCAGAATCATGTTTATGTTTGTATCCCCCTAATAATGACAAACTTTACAAATATTTAGTTATAAATAATGACTAATAACTTAAGAAGTGAAAATATAATGACTTCAAAAAGCTTTCAGAAGCTTCAGGTATCAAAACAAAACAAAAAAACAATCCTATACCAATAGCTTTACCTTCCCTTTGTTTACCATAAAGGAAGAATTGTATCAGTATCCCAGGACAGTATTTTAGAAATGAAGAACTCAGTACCTACAGCCAACTTAATGTGATAGACCTTTTAAAAGCCCCAGCATTTAATTACTGCATTCTACTTTCTAAAACTCTACGACTTACTATTGTGACAATTTATTTGCTTTCCTATCCTAATTCATTTACTTTAACAAGAGATAAAATTGGTTCTTTTATTAGGAACAAAAAGAAAAAAATCATGACTTTAATATAGTATTCACTGAATTTCCCATTTTTAGAACCAAGAGAAAAGGGGAAAACTAAAAATAGGGTCTCTGGCTCTTTAAATGTTCTATTTTAAAAAACGTTCTCCAGGCAGTTTTAAAAATTAAACAACATTTATTCATATAAAGATTGTTAGGATAATAGTAAAATGACCTTGATCATGACCCCATAGTGGTTCCTTCCAACCTTTATGAACTTCGGTTCCCTCATATACAAATGGAGTTAATACCACCTACAATGGCCTTCTTATACAGGACGATAAGGCAACATACTAAACATAAAAGCATCTGTACCAATAAAATACTACAGAAAATATAGTCACATGCAGGGGAGATCTGAATAAAGAAATGGAACTGGAAGGCCAAAGGATGTTATGCAGATAACAGAGGTAGAAGGATGACAACTGGTGACCCCAAAAATCATTAACTGAAGAAATTACCAGGAACCAATGGATAGAAGTCTTTAAAGATATATATACACACATTTCAGCACCTTAGGTGATTTGCAAAGGACAGACAGTATGGAAAGTAAAGAAATTAAGACCAAAATGAATTGTGTAAAAAGGAGAATTAGGATGTGAGCTGAAAGTAAAATTACAAGTTAAGCAGAGAGAAAAGCCAAAGGAGGTTTTGATAAGGTGCCATGAACTGAAGGTATGATCTTATTAAATCATGAGAAAAGTTACTACTGGTAACTGACAGTCAAAAGTAAAGCCTGACCACAACTATTAAACCTATCAGTGTTCTAAGAGAGTTAGGTTAATAGTATTGCTTTACAAACTGTTAAAATAATACATTGGGACTCTCTTTTTCCAGTCTATGGGAAATGTGTAAGAGTGAAAGCATTAGGCAGTACTGAACAGCAAAGAATACAGACTTCCAATGGTCATGGGAGAGAAATACCTAAGGGAAGTGGGCAATGAAGGAGAGGAAATGGGGAGGAAAAGGGGAAGGGAACAGGAAGGAAAGAGGAGGGAAAAGAAAAGACCAAGTATCTAGTGTCTAACAGAAGGTGCCCAGAGGGAGATCTAGAAGAATTATTAAAAGGCTTGATCCTACAGAATTGGTGTGGCTAATAGAAAGGATTTATCACAGAAAACCTAGCTTTATCTATTCACATACTAGGACTATCCCATTGTAGTGGCAGGATAAAGAATGTCTCGGGACCTTATGCCTAGGACCTATACACATTCCTGCTTGGTTCTCAAGAGTCAAATCAATCAAGTGCTGAGCCTTTTGTGGAAGTTCTTCCCCCATAATCATGATGAAACTTCATAACCGGCATTTTATAACACATTATGACACTTTGCATAGTGTATAAAAATGTAGGTGTTTATGACAATTCCATCCTATTAGTATTCCCCAACCACTGGAACTGCTGGTGGTTTTCAACAAAGTAATAAAAATAATCCTTCCTGATGCTCCCCTTCCCCCAAGGTATTTGGTCTTTGCTGTAACTGCCTTTTCATCCTTAAGAAAATGCCACTGGGTCACATACAGAGAGAAAGTGATGCTTTTGGATCCCTGCCAGTATTTTGATTTCTTATGAATTTCCCACTTCCACACTGGGGCATGTAAAGAGACAGGAAATCTTCCCTGTATACAGGTATGTTTGTAGTCTTCTGAGGCATGAACTTTCCCTAGGTTGCCAGGGAAACTTGCCACATGAACTTTCCTTAGGTTACCAGGACATTTCTTTATACCTAATTCAGATAACGAAAATATCCATTTTGCCTGCTTCTGTTAAGATGCTTTCAATCTACCTTGTATTTAGCTATTTTCATATTCCTCCTCTGACATCTTCTTTGTGGCCACCACGCTCATGACCATTCAGCTCCTACAGCTTTATCAACACTACTCTATACAGCTACCTTCCACTGAGCACCAAGAAATTAACTGAACATCAGTGTGACTCATAAAAAACATCTATTCTTACATCTCATTACTATAAAACAGTGGTTCTCAATAGCAGACAATTTTGCCCACCCCCCCAGGGGATGTATGGCAATGTCTAGAGACACTGGGAGTTAGGAGGTGGAGGTGCTCCTGATATCAAGGAGGTGGAGGCCAAGGATGTTACTAAACAAACATACTACAATGCATAGGACAGCTCCTCACAACAAGAATTATCTGGCCCAAAATGTTAATAGTGCCAAGGTTGAGAAACCATGCTCAGAAACATGTGAATAAAAAAAAATCTCTTCCACAAAAGTATCACATTCAGCCCCCCCAAAGTAATAGAAACATATAGAAAGGTAACCTGTCTCCAGATCAACTGTCATGTTGAAAATAGCTAATTCATGCTATCTTCCTTTCTCAGCCTCTGAATTTCATGCCCTCTTTATAAAACAATGACCACCTTCAAATAATTGCTGATTTTGTGTATTCATCCCTCAGCTCCCTTTGTATGCTCCAAAATGATTACAGCACATGATATAACTTTTTTCTTACATTCCAACTACTGCCATGTCATTAACTGAATAGATATCTTCACTAATTGCAGAACGTCAGTTCCAAGATCTCTGTAAATTTTTCCTCCAGAGCAATCTGAAAATAGCAGGGCTGGATCCACTGTATTAATTACAGATCTCAAATTTGGAATCCCACTTCACCCATCAAAGCCCCCTTTACCTCTACCTACTGATCAAATGAACTAATTCTTCTATCAATTAACCCATTCAAAGATAACGTGTCCATTACTTCCTCCTCCAAGAAACTTAAATCCACACATGGTGTGTACTCCATTACCAATAACTGCAAAAGGCTTACTACTTTACATAAACTCAATCACAACATAAACTCATAAAAACCATAATCTTTCAGCCAGATCTGCAGCATCAATTTCAAATCCTTAAAGACTCACATTCCCTAATCCTGCATTAAAATTGTAAAACTCATAGAACAGCGGTATTAAGGAACAAAGTAGATTAAAAGTAGATTCCTACTCAGAAGAAGTTTCACGGAACTCTTGATTCCTTAGCATGACTCTCACAAGATAATTCAAACTGCCTCAACCTTCATGAAGTCTCCTCTCTCACACGGTCAACAAACTATTCCACTTCTTAATCAAGAATTTCCTCTCTCAAATGAAGAATTCACGTGTGGAACAGAAAAGAAGGGGGGAAAGTAAAGATGAAATGTTTACTTGAGCATTGTCAGGTTCATCTTTAATTTTGTCTAGTAGTCCCTGCTGTGGTGCCATTGCTTTGTCATACTCATCATCCAAAGGTTCTTCTTTAATTCTAATATTTGATGCAAAGGAATTCCCCAGTTCCGAACCAATGGATTCTTTATTGGCAAATGGATAGCTGGAATCCTAAAACACAATATAAAGTATTAATAAATATTCAGATTTAAAGATTACTCCTCTTCAGGTGTAACACCCAAAGATAAGCTCACTGGAAATGAAGAACTCTATGGATATGCATTAGAGTCCCTGTGCCTGAAAGAAAATTGATCTATATCTAAAATATCAAATACAAATAAACTAAAAGCTGAGGCTTCTCAGAACATCTTCAAAGATGTCCTTATCAAATAATAAAGCAAATTAAAAAAAACAATCCGTGCTCTACCTAACACATATAGTTACAGTTTAGAAAATGACACAATGAAAACTTTGACACTTGCCACAGTTACAGCAGTCTGCATACACACTGAAAACTTACCCTAAAGTTTGTTTCTGGGGTTTGTGGTAAATGGGTATGTAATGTTTCTTCAACTTGATTAGCTATTGAAAGAAAAAAAAAACAAAACAAACACATGTATATGAATAACAAATCTTATAAAGAGTGACCTAAAAAGCTATCATTTGATAATCACCTCTCTTGTCGAATAAAGATGCTTATTAGAGTGAAATGGGTCCCCCAAAATACCCAAAAGATAGTTTCACTCAAATAAAGGTCTGGCCCCACTTTCCTTTTAGCCTCACTTTATACTTTTCCTTGCTCAAACCTAAATAGTGGTTACTTTATCCACTATGATCTACAAATTCCTTGTGTTTAGTCCTCCCCATTTGTGCTTACATCATTCCAAGACACCTCTCTCTCTCTCTCTCTCTCGATCTCTATAGTCTTCCAGATGCTACACAGTTCAAAATTCACCTCTCCTCTATAAACATTCCCTGACCACTGAGTTAAAGAGCAGCTCTTTTCTAAAAATATCTATAATACACTGTGTCAGTTACTAGGAAGAAATCTTGTATGGCTTTATGACAAATTTTTCTACCACTATCTTTAATTATAAGTTAAATCTTATGCTATTCAACTGGTCATTAACACTTCTACTACTTGACTTTTCCTTCTACTACCAGACATTACGCTCCTTGGGGATAAATATCCTCATAATTTATCTCCCACAGATATATCAAGAATAAAAAATTAATAATATATATTTAAATACAGTATATGCTGTTCAGCCTGGTATATAAAGGATATATAAATTAACTGCTCTTTTTAATAATACTGACTTGGTCTTTCTATGATATTTTTCCAGCATTGTCAGAAGAAATGTAAGGGTTGGTATATGGTACCTTGCTTCCCTTCACATCTATTGAACACTTTTTGAAATATTACTATTTTCACTGCACCAATTTAGGCCCCAAGAATGCAAGATGAATAAGATATAATCTGCCCCTCAATAAACTCCTACACTGGTAGGTAAGTCAAAACAAATACAAAAGTATAATACTAAGTACTATAAGTAATGAGGTATGAACAAATGCTATGGAAATATAGAGAAGGAAACAATTCATTCTTCAGGTAGAGAGGTTAGGGATGACTACAGAGTAAAAGAGGTTTATGAGTTAGGCACTGTTGGATAAGAAGTACTTTAATAGGCATATATACAAAGAAATAAAAGGACATGCAGACAAATGGAACAGCAGAGGTAAAAGAAGGCAAAGAAATAAGAAAATACGTGAAATATTTAAGAATGGAACTGCAGCTAAATATAGGGTACTCTGGGCAAAGAGGCTCAAGAAGAGCCTCAAGAAATCTCTGCAACATAAAACAGAAATGTTATCAAATAGAAAAACCCTCCCTAATTCGGACTAATTGGTGGGACAGCAGTTTGAATTAGTGCTTACAGCACAAAGAAGTTAAATCCAACTTGAGGTTCCAATGTTCAACCAAAGAAAAGGAACAGGTGACTTGAGTATCTTGCCTTCTCATCAAAATATTGCAACCAGGGGAGGGAGAAATGGAGGTTTAGAACTATTTTTCAATCATTTTTACCATTACCAAAAGTTACTGGGAGAAATTCAGTCACTCTGCAAAGAACAAGGATAAAAGAAAAATGACAAGCTTACAATGAATTTAACTGTTCATATTTTGCAAGAATCATAACTAATAAAAGCTATATTATTATCAGTACTTTGTTATTTATTATGTTTTGTGGCTCTAGTCCAACAATTATTACCTGCTTTATCAAAAAAACTGCTTTTCAACCTTGAATCCAACTCTTTATGGGGTTTATCCAACCGTTTTTCACGTTCATAAGTTAGGTCTCTATTTTTCTCCTTTCCAGAAAATGTCTCTTTGCTGCTTTCTCTTACTAGACTAAAATCTTTCCGTATTGATTTAAAGACAGAAACCTGATCAAACTGCTTAGGAAAGTCTTTTTTTACTTTATTTTGAATCTGTATTTCATTTTCATTGTCTGATTCATGCTGTGTGACTCTTCTCTCTACTTCCAAGCTATCATCAGTATGAATTGAAGAAACAAGATTGTCCTTTGAACTAAAATCCTGTTCATCCTCATTGTCACTACCAACGACTGGAATTCCTGCAAGATCCCCAGAGTTCAAAAAATAATCATCTTCATCCAGCAATGAATTTTCAGATCCTGTTTGATTCGGCATTCCATAAGACATGCTGTCAAGGGTAGGAGTTAAGTTGTGGTCTATATCTTCAGACATTTCTGTATCCATGATACCACCACCTTAAAAAGTAAAATACTGTTTAGACAAACGACAGTGCTAAAGATGACCACATTTATAAGGTCTGTCTGGTATTTAACGAAATATATAATTTCTTTTCAAACAAAATATAGATAATAATACCACAGCATTCAATGAGCAATTTGATATAGGTGTGACAGGACTATCCTGTGACAGGTAAGGAAATAGGGACCTACAGTGTGAGAAGCTATCTGAGGTCAGAAAAGAGGCAATGTGATATAGAAAAAAAGAGTACCGACTTCAGAATCAGACATATCTGTTGGAATCATCATATGATCGCTAAAAGTCTATGTGATCCTGAGAGGTAAACTCTCGGGTTTATCTGTAAAACAGTGTAATACTCACCTTAGAGATTAATTTGTGGTGAGGATTAATGATAGTATTTATAAAAGGCCTATTAACACAGTGACTGACACACAGAAGGGAATATAAAACTGTTCATTTTATTTATAGTGATTATTCTGAGAAACAGACTGGAATACAGGTCTCTGCTCTTGGTCTCACTAATTCTGTACTAACTCTAATAAGCACAGCAGCACTGTATTAATGTTTACAATGCTAAATATTTAAACATAAAGGATAAAATGTATCCAAGCCAGAAAAAAATTTAAAATTATTTACCATTTGAAACTACATGCTCACATCGTTTGTAATCCAAAATAAAACAAACAAAAAAACCCGCCTAGCCCTATTTCACTTTCCCTTCACAGTCAAACCTCTAGAAAAAAGTCTACATTGGTGTATTTTACAACTCCCAGTTATTAATCATCTGAACTTAATGCAATCTGGGTCCCAACTTCTCACTAGAACTGCTCTCATTAAGATCATCAAGGAGGTCCAACTGATTTTTTTCAATCCTTATGTGGCATATTCATCCTAGATAAAGGTCTTTGGTTTCTTTGACACTATACTTCTTCCTACCTTTCTAATTAGTCTATTAGTTTATTTCATATTCCTCTTCCTCTGTTTATTATGCTCTCAATATTTCAATTCTCTTCTCATTTAATACACTCAGGTTACATTACTCACCACCTCTGCTTTCACCATTGCTGTGAATTTTCTATGCACTTTCTTCCAAGATTCAGTACTCCATATTCAACTAGGATCTCCAACTTAGTACTTTTAAAACCAAGCTCATCATGTTCCCATTCCAAGCATACTTTTATTTCCCTCACCTGATTAACAGCATCACCCAGCCAGCAGTTTGCTCATGAAAAGAGAATCAGCCCAATTCTCCTTCTCTCTAGACAAATTCTGTAAACTGTACTACTTAATCTCTCTCAGATCCATCTCCTCCACATGGCACCGCTCTAACACTCTGTATCTCTTACTGTGGACACTGTACTAATTAAATCTACGTGGACATCAAGGAAGCAATCATATTCTTACAAACCCTACCCCTAACCCACATTTACTGATCCATGAGCAGGCAAAGTGAACCTAATAAAAACACAGAATGGAGCAAAGACTGAATATATTGGTGGTACCAACAGCCTTGTTTTTATTTGTTCCTAAAGCCCAGATGAACCACTCATGAGACTGGTTCAAATCATTCCCTGGATTCCATGATGCAGGATAAATTCCTCTTTTTGTTTAAGTTGGTTTGAGCTGGATTACTTATAATCAAGTCCTAACTGATACAAAGTCCAAATAAAAGCATTCCTCAAGTTGCCCCCCCTCCATAAGACACTAGATTATCTTTCTAAACCATAAATCATTCGATATTATACCCTTTGAAATCCTTCAACAGCTTCCTACTGCCTTAAGAACTTATTCATTCAGCACATATTTATTAGGAAACCACTTTGTGGTTAAGTACTGTGATAACTTCAAGGGATAAAATGATTCAAGAGACAGCTATGGTTCCTCCTCATCAAGAATTAGAAAAACAGACATACAAAAATAAAATTAGGAAATCATCATTTACTTAATTAAATAATAATCTAACAATAGATGCTAAAAACTTATGAATGTCTACAAGTTATATTCACATGGTATATCTATAACAGAGAGAGCAGCAGGAAAGGAGGAGAGAGCATGCACTACATCATGGATATTCAATATATTATTGCTTCAGTTGTCCTATGTTCTTAAAAATTCTCATGGTAGGAGAGTTAAGGAGAAAATATAAACAAAGTGTAGGGTGTAACACACACACCCATGCATATGGTGTGATAAGTCTACCAGACTGTAAGCAACTAAAGGCCAGGGCTAGAGCCTTCTCTATACAATACTTTGTCCTAGTAGCAGACCACATAGCACATGCTCAGTAACTGTTTCATGAATGAATATTCATTTCATGTGGTCAGCAACTTAATCTAAATCTTACAGTAGATGAGAAGTAAACACTAAAAAGTAATATTGGAAGCAACTTTCAAAATCTCTACATTTAGATTCAGGATATGGTATTGAAGAAAAGGGTAGCCACTTGGAAAAAGTGTATCCTTGGGGCTCCTGGGTGGCTCAGCCAGTTAAGCATCTGACTTCGGCTCAGGTCATGATCTCACCATTCGTGAGTTTGAGCCCCGCATCAGGCTCTGTGCTGACAGCTCGGAGCCTGGAGCCTGCTTCTGATTCTGTGTATATGTCTCTCTCTCTCTGCCCCTCCCATTCTCACGCTGCTCTGTCTCTCTCTGTCTCTCAATTAAAAAAAAAAAGTTAAAGAAAAAGTGTATCTTTAATTCCTATCAAAATAATTTCCAGATGTATTTAAGGTTTAAAAATAAAAAATAAAACACTAATATAAAAAACATGGAAAAATATTTTTAAGTCTTAATAAAGTGGGGAAAAGCCTTTCTAAAAATGACACAAAATCTAGAATAAAAGACTAATTTGTTGAGTAAAACAATAACAGGTCAAATGTGACCAAAGAACTGCTAAAAAGAAGAAAACACAAATCAAACCAAAGATTAACGAGTCATTTCGGATAAAGATAATATTCTTATGCCTCAATAAAAATACAAACAACCAAATACAAGTAGAAAAGAAAAGGATTTGAACAAATATCCCAGGAAAGGACACATGAAGGATGAGCTTTGCTCATAAGTGAAATGCAAATTAATAATGCAGTGAGATATCATGCTCACAGAGCAGGTTGGTAAGCACAAAAGGTTTGATAACAGCTTGACAGCTATGCTATAGGCCAAAGCTGCCAGACTATGTACGGCACAAAGCCAAAAGACACATATACAAAAAAAGAGTTTGTGACACAGACCTCATATGTGAGCTGCAAAGCCTAAAATATTTACTATCTGGCCCTTTAAAGAATAAAAGTTTGCCAACTGCTACAGTTAAATACTACTGGTAGGAGTATAAATTGGTACAATCCTAATAAAGAGTAGACAGTAATATTTCTGATACTTTAAACACACATTCCTCTTGAGCCAGCATTTCAACTTTTAAGATTTTATTCTATAGGTATATTCTTTTTATTTTTAATTCCGTCACAGTTAATACAGTGTTTTACTAGTTCTATAATCTTGCAAGAGAACTATGAAAAATAGAACAGTTACAGCAGCAGACTGGAAAGAGGCTATCTATTCATCAATGAAGCTAAATTAATTACAGTACATACCTACAAGAGTATTATGCAGTTATAAAAACAATGAGGTAGCTTTATGTGAGGTTCCAAGGTTGATTAAATAAAAATACTTAAGTAACAAAGACTATATATATATATATTAGGCTATCACTGATGCATTTTTTAAAATTTAAGAGTATAATTATTTATACATAAAAAGTATCTTTTGCTGATTTTTGATGAAAATCATAACTGGGTAGTTAGAAGACAGAAACACCAACTTTTCAAACCATATCTTGAGTTTTGAAGTACATGTGTCTACTGTTCATTGAAAACAAATATTTTATCCTTATTTGAAAATACACTTGAGATTTAAAGTCCTTTCAGAGATGAAAATTTCTAACAAAGCATCTAATTTCAATTTGAAATATTGCTAGTGGGGTGCCTAGGTGGCTCCACTGGTTAAGCATCAGGGTAAATGTCCAACTCTTGATTTCGGCTGAGGTCATGATCTGACAGTTGCTGAGTTTTAGCTTGGGATTCTCTCTCTCTCTCCTTTCTCTTTGTCCCTCCCTCACTCCCTCTCTCTCAAAAATAAACTTAAAAGGTATGTTCAGTGAAATGTTGCTAGTTATCACACAAGAAATCCATAGGCTGAACAAATCTTAATGGGGCTGAACAGTAAGTACCAGTTACATTAAGATACATAATTAATGAGGCACCTGGGTGGCTCAGTCAGCTGAGCATCCAACTCCAGCTCAACTCACAATCTCACAGCTCATGAGTTCAAACCCCGTGTCAGGCTCTGTGCTGACACCTCAGAGCCTGGAGCATGCTTCAGATTCTATGTCTCCCTTTCTCTCTGCCCCTCTCCCACTAGCACTCTGCCTCTCTGTCTCTCCCTCAAAAAATAACAAATATTAAAAAAATTTTTTAATAAATAATCAACTAGACAAGAATTCTCATCCTTGGGGGCGCCCGGGTGGCTCAGTCAGTTAAACGGCCGGCTTCGGCTCAGGTCATATCTCGTGGTGCATGAGTTTGAGCCCCATATCGGGCTCTGTGCTGACAGCTCAGAGCGTGTAGCCTGCTTCAGATTCTGTGTCTCCTTATCTCTCTGCCCTTCCCCTGCTCATGCTCTGTCTCTCTCTCAAAAATAAACAAACATTAAAATTACAAAAAAAAAAAAAAAAAAAGAATGTTCATCCCTGAGGCCTATTTAATCAAACAAAAGAAATAACTCCTGTTTCTCAGAGCCTGGACCTACAAAACAAAGCATGACACTACATTTATTTGGGGATCCCAGTAGCTAGTGATACACTTAAAACCACCAGTTTCTCATGGGAGACTCCTAGCTGTGAGACACTGTGAACATGACTGGTATATGTGAGGACATATGTGAGGAAAAGAAAGAACAAATGGCTGGAGCTGAATGAGAGGAAGAATGCTAAAACATTAGAAAAGAGGAAAAGCTAGAGAACAGGTATATTACAAATTTGCAGACCATAGGGAAAAACTCAATATATTTAAGTGTGAAAGGAAGTCATTAAAACCTTCTGATAAGGATTAACATAATTCATATTTTACAAGGATCACCCTAGCTTCTATAAGACTCCTTTAAGACTATTAGATGTTAGTTCCAGGGAATGCGGCGCCTAAGTGGCTCAGTCAGTTAAGTGTCCAACTTTGGCCCAGACCTTGATCTAACTACTGAGTTCGAGCTCTCCATGAGGCTATGTGCTGACAGCTCAGAGCCTGGAGACTGATTCAGATTCTGTCCCTGTCTCTCTCTGCTCCTCCTCCCATTCTCTCTCTCTCTCTCTCTCTCTCTCAAATATAAAATAAAACATAAAAATTTTAATGTTATGAAAATAAAGAATGGAATAGAAGTGGGAAGAACAGTTAGGAGACTATTGCAATAATCTAAGGAAACACTGGTGGCTAAGGCCAGGATATATTAATGGTGGATGTAAGGAGAAAGTGTCTGATTAGGGTATGTTTTGAAGGTTAAAGGCATTTCCTGATATATAGGAAGCTGGATATGAAAGAAGCAAAGAATAATACAACAAAGTGTCATTTCTTTTTTAAATGTTTTTATTTTTGAGAGAGAGAGAGACAGCATGAGCAGGGGAGGGTCAGAGAGAGAGGGAAACACAGGATCTGAAGACAGGCTCCAGGCTCTGAGCTAGCTGTCAGCACAGAGCCTGACATGGGGCTCCAACCCACGAACTGTGAGATCATGACCTGAGCTGAAGCCAGACGCTTAACCGACTGAGCCCACCCAGGCACCCCCAAAGTGTCATTTCTTGAGATGGAAACACTAAGAAAGGAACAGGTTGAAAAGGGGTAACTTGGTTTGTGGCCTGTTAAGTTTGAGAATTTTATTAAATCTTTAACTGGAGATAACAAAATGGCAATTAGGTATTAATAAAGAGGAATTAAAGAAGAGGCTCTTGCCAAACAATGATATTCATATTGGGGAATCAATGAAGAGATGGTACTTAAAATTAATAGGACAAGATGAGATCACCTAGCAAATTTATTTACCAGTGATGGAAGAGAGCTAAAGAGATCTCGTCACCATTTGGAAATCTGATGGAAAAGAAGGAATCAAGAAAAGAGACTAAGATACAACAGCATATGAAGCAGGAGGAAAACTAGATGGCTGAGGTCAAAGAAGCACTTCAGGAAGGATAGACTGACCAACCATAACGAACACTGCTGAGCTAACACAGAAGATGAAGACTGAGAAAGATCAGTAACATGTGCAAAGCTGAAATGACCTTGTAACTTGACAAGAGTATTATCAGTGGACAAATGAATGTACAAGCTGGAATGGGGTGATCCCAACAGAAAATGAGAAGACAGAACTGGGGAACCTAAAGTACAGACAACTCTCCGTAAGAGATTTGCTCTAAATTAAAGAAAATAAGCAGAAATTGGGTTAAAATCTTCAGTGAAGTCTTTCTCTGACCTTGTATTTTTGTTTTGTTTTCCTCGTTGTTGTTTTACTTTTTGGTGAGGTGTTTGTTTAAAATGGAGAATAATAAAGCCTGTAGTCTGCTTATAAGAATAATCCAACAAAGAGGGAATAAATAATGAGTTCAGAAGGAAAATCTACGTGCAACAGAGGATGTGGTCATTACATAATAAACTTCCTCAGTACAAGAATGAAAGGAGTACATATGTTAAATGCAAGTAAGTTGTAAGATTTTGTGAAAGGAGAACAAACTTTATGTTAAGCAGTTTTAAGTATAGTATTTGTGTTTGAAAATGAAAGTATATTTCATGCTGGTAGGTCAACTTTTACTCCAAGTCTTCGTGCTTAGGCTTTAAGAGACATACTAATATTTCTATACTATACTAAGGATCACTTCAAGGTATACACATCAACTAAGAAACCCAATAAACACATAAATGAACACTGTGAAAAGGCTGTGAGCTACATTAATTGCCAATATACTACTTGATGACTCCCATACTTTGTTTTTAATCAAAGCAAAATTTTCAGATATAAAGTAGTACCAATTATAATTTTAATATTAAAAATCAAAGATCTCAAACAATTCTGAAGTTGGTTTTCTCTCTTATTAAAAAAAAAAAACCAAAAAATCAAAAGAAAAGAAAAACTCTGAAGAATGAAAAACCAAGTAAAAACAAGCATAAAAGTGAGGTAATCTATGGGGCGCCTGGATGGCTCAGTGGATTAAGCGTTGGACTTCAGCTTAGGTCATGATGTCATGGTTCACAGACTCAAGCCCCACGTCCAGCTCTGTGTTGACAGCTCAGGGCCTGGAGCCTGCTTCGAGGATTGTGTCTCACTTTCTCTCTGCCCCTCCCCTGCTCACACTCTGCCCTTCTCTCTCAAATAAATAAAACATTTAAAGTTGTTTTTTTTAGGGGCACCTGGGTGGCTCAGTTGGTTAAGCCTCCAACTTCGGCTCAGGTCAGATCTCATGTTTGTGGGTTCGAGCACCGAGCCCCACATCGGGCTCTGTGCTGACAGCTAGCTCAGAACCTGGAGCCTGCTTCCGGTTCTGTGTCTACTTCTCTCTCTGCCCCTCCCCATCTCATGTTGTCTCTGTCTGTATCAAAAATACATAAAACATTAAAAAAAAATTTTTTAATAATATTGTTTTTTTAATGAGGTCATCTTGGTTCATTTTAAATATAAGCTTACATTAGAATTTTGTCACTAAGGTATTTCCTAAGATGACTTATTGTTATTCAATAAAATGCAATTTGCTGAATAATAAAAGCCTCTCTGAACCAGAAGGTTAGGAATACAGTTTAGGGGCGCCTGGCTCAATTGGTTAAGTGTCCAACTTGGGCGCAGGTCATGATCTCACAGCTCATGGGTTCGAGCCCCGCTTCGGGCTCTGTGCTGACAGCTCCGAGCCTGGAGCCTGTCTACAGATCCTGTGACTCCTTCTGTCTCTGACCCTCCCCTGCTCACACTGTCTCTCTCTCAAAAATAAATAAAAACATTAAAAAAAGTTTTAATAATAAAAGGAATACAGTTTAATAGTTAAAAGTCCAGGGGTGCCTTAGTGGCTCAGTTGGTTGAGCGTCTGGCTATGGCTCAGGTCATGATCTCACGGTTCGTGGGTTCGAGCCCCGTGTTGGGCTCTATGCTGATAGCTAGCTCAGAGCCTAGAACCTGTCTTCAGATTCTGTGTCTCCCTCTCTCTCTAACCCTCCCCTGCTCGCACTCTCTCTCTTTGTCTCTCAAAAAATAAATAAAAAAACATGAAAAAAAGAAGTTAAAAGTCTAATAAAGCCAGCAATCATTAAAAAATGAGATATCATGTCTTACACACTTATTTATATTTGTAATAAATAAAAGCACATTGGCCAACCATTTGAGGATCAACCAAGACTTACAGAATTTATATGCTAATTTGAGTTCTTTCTTGAACAAATCACACCCATAATGTAAACTTCATGACTGCAAATGTAGTTTCTTTAAAGTGGAATGACAAAATAAAGACACTTGCACCTCCATGTTTTTACTGATTTACGGAGTAAATATTTCAAAAACATTCACATTATTCACAGGAACAAGTCACTTGGAGTGCCTGGGTGGATCAGTCAGTTAAACATCCAACTCTTGATTTTGGCTCAGGTCATGATCTCATGGTTCATGAGACTGAGGCCCGTGTCAGGCTCTGTGCTGACACAGCAACTAGGATTCTCTCTCTCTCTCTCTCTCTCCCTCTCTCTCTCTCTCTCTCTCTCTCTCTCTCGACCACTACCCCAGTTAGTGCACAGGCTCTCGCTCTCCTCAAAATAAATAAATATTTTTTAAAATGGAAAAAAAAGAAACTCACTTTTCAGAGTTAATTTCATTAGTGTAAACACAATTTAAATTATACAATTACAATGACAAGTAGCACTAAAAGAGGTTTGGAAACACTGGACTCTTGGTAAACATACACTTCATCAACAGCTGAATTTATGTGGCTTTGTCTTAAACTAGTAGATGGTATTCAACAGCCATTCTAGCTTCTGCCTTTATTGACAGATCCTGATTCTCATTAGGACACATTTATAGTAACAGAGAGAATGGTGATTCATATTTATGATCCTAAGATGAAAAAGAATCTTTGCTATTAATAGGCCAGTAACCAACAGAAAACTTCTCATGGAAATCGGATAATAATTAGAATGCAACAATCCAGTGTTCTTTCAAACTGCAGGTATCACCCATTAGTGAGCCAAGACCAGGAAATTGTTTTTTCATATGCCAGAGTAGAGGCACCTCCCTGGCTCAGTCAGTAGAGCATGCAAATCTTGATCTCAGGGTCATGAGTTTGAGCCCCATGTTTGGTGCAGAGATTACTTTAAAAAAAAAAAAAGACTAAAATAGAAAGCAAAGTACATCATTCAGAGTAACAATAAGCAATGCTATAAAAAATGTCTATACACACATAGGTCTCCATGTAAAATATATTTCTATCAGTGTGTCAAAGTTACAATGAATGAATGGTGATGGATGTTAACTAAACTTATTGTAGTAATCATTTTGCAATACATACATGTAGCAAATCATTATGTTGTACATCTAAAAAACATGTAATGCTGTATGTCAATTTTATCTCACTTTAAAAATTTTTAAAACAAAACAAAAACAAGAACCCCTAGATAATTTTGCTTCTGATACACAATAATTCTTGAGGGTCACTGAACTAAAGCAATGCTTTCTCAAGGATTACTGGCCATCAAAATCTCTTGGTGAGTTTGTTGGACAAACACCTGAGTTCCAAACGACCCCCAAAGATTATGGTTCTGCAGGTCAAGAATGACAGCCAGAATCGGAGTTCTAACGTGCTCCCAGGTGATACTAATATTGCTGATCCACAGACCACACCTTGAGTAACAGGTGCTAGTTTTTTATAAACCAGGCATAAATAAATCACCGTATCCAGAGGTTGAAAGCAATCTTCAGATTCATCAAGTCTAACTTCTTATCAGATGGGTGAATTTCTTCCACAAAATCCACTAGAATGTTCTATCAACAAAGACACACCACTGAATGCCCAACTGTACCAGAGATGAACCATTTACTTAAGTCAAATCAATCACCAAAGATCCATCCATGATAAGTACTAATGAAGATGAATGAGTTTCCTCAGGAAGTCACGACTACAGGCAATGGCTCTCTTTTCTTGTTTTCATTTAAATATGCGTTAATATTGTAAAACTATTCAAGTATGCCACTGTAACCTCTATACATTCAATAAAAAGAGATGACATTCATAGATGATAGTCACAGGACTTACTTTCACTAGTTTTTGCTTTTACTTGTTCCCATAGGAAAAAAATAGTTTGAAACCAGTGGAATACATTCACAATTATGTTAGTTATAAAATTTAATATTATAACTAAAAGATTTTATTAATAAAAGGTGACCAACAAATGCTGACACTTGAAATATCTCTAACAGGAATTAGTTACCTGTTACCAATTTCAGTAGTCCATTTGTACACTATTAAGACTTAAAAAAATGTGATTTTAAAGAACAAATGACAACCGTTTGTTATAAAAAAAAAAAAGATCATCATTTGTTCTTGACTGTAAGGACAACTAAAGAGAACAGACTTTACTTTTTTGAAGGTTCACTGATATTCATAGTGCTCTAAAAATAAGGATCAAGAAGAACGATATCTATAAATTGATACATTTGGCATATACCTAAAAACTGTCCAGGGTCTATTAAAGCTGAAACATATCACTGTAACAGAATATCATATGCTTTAATGAAGTAACACATTTACATATTTTTATAATATTTAAATATTTCAGGGTATATTAGATTCATAAGCAAAACAAAATGAAATTTTAACAAAATAATAAAAGTGGAAGTAATTTATACCAATAGTTCCAGAAGCACAATGCCAGAGAAGTATAAGGAAACAGTTCCAAAGGTGTCCCAATCTACACTTAAAAATTCTGCTATTTTTCCAATTCTAACATCTCTATAATGTGGTTAAATTATTTATAAAGTGAAATCTTTAAATTTCATCCTCTCTCCCATGTTGCCTCACCAGATCTAATTGATATCCCTTTCTATTCAGATAAACAAAAATCTGTTCAAGTCCTGAATGTAATTTTTTATCTACCCTTTATAACTAGAAATAACTATAATGTGAAAAGAATCATTTTAAGAGATATAAAACTAGAAACAGAGTAAGCCACATGCTTTTCCCCCTCAATGGCATCAGTAAAATTTTAATAATTTCACTTTGATATTCTTATGAAATCATTAAATACAAGATACACCAATTCTGCTATTTGCAAAGAAAGGAAATTCTGGCACAGGTTACAACATTATGTTAAGTGAAGTAAGTTAGTCACAAAAAAACAGTATGATTCCACTTATAGGAGGTACGTGGAGTAGTAAAATTCAGAGATAGTAAGTAGAAGGGTGGATGACACAGCTAGAGGGAGGAGGAATGGGGAGTTATTATTCAACAGGTATAGAGTTTCAGTTTTGCAAGATGGAAAGTGTTACAGAGATTGGTGGCACAGCAATGCCAGAGTACTTAATGTTACTGAATTGTACACTTACAAATGGCTAAGTTGGCAAATTTTAGTTCCTGTGTATTTCAGTTAAAATTTTTTAATAAAAAAATGTATATGAAGAAAGTTGAGAGACAATACAAAATTAATAGTATCAGAAATGAAAAGTATAGCAGTAAAGATGTCATAGAAACTAAATACAAAGTGAAAAAATATATACAACATTAACAATAAATTTTAAAATGCTATGAACAACTTTATAACAGTACATGTAAAACTTATTAAGAACTTTATGGCACAAAAACAGACACTCATATCAATGAACAGAATAAAGAACCCAGAAATGGACCCACAAACGTATGGCCAACTAATCTTTGACAAAGCAGGAAAGAATATCCTATGCAATAAAGACAGTCTCTTCAACAAGTGGTGCTAGGAAAACTGGACAGTGACATGCAGAAAAATGGACCTGAACTACCTTCTTACACCAAACACAAAAATAAACTCAAAATGGATGAAAGACCTAAATGTCAGACAGGAAGCCATCAAAATCCTCGAGGAGAAAGCAAGGAAAAACCTCATTGACCTCGGCCGCAGCAACTTCTTACTCAACACATCTCTGGAGGCAAGGGAAATCAAAGCAAAAATGAACTATTGGGACCTCATCAAAATAAAAAGCTTCTGCACAGCAAAGGAAAGAATCAGTAAAAGTAAAAGACAATGAAGGGAAAAGAAGAAGATATTTGTAAATGATATATCAGATAAAGGGTCAGTATCTAAAATCTATAAAGAACTTATCAAACTCAACAGTCAAAAACAAATAATCCAGTGAGGAAATGGGCGTAAGACATGAAGAGACACTTCTCCAAAGAAGAACATCCAGATGGCCAACCAACACATGAAAAAATGCTCAACATCAGTCATCATCAGGGTAATACAAATAAATCATAACCTTGAGATAGCATCTCACACCTGTCAGAAAGGCTAACATTAACAACTCCGGCTACAACAGATGTTGGCAAGGATGTGGAGAAAGAGGATCTCTTTTGCACTGCTGGTGGGAATGCAAACTGGTCCAGCCACTCTGGAAAACAGCCACTCCGGAAAATAGCCACTCCTCAAAAAATTAAAAATAGAACTACCCTATGACCCAGCAATTGCACTACTGGGTATTTATCCAAGGGATAAAGGTATGCTGTTTCAAAGGGGCACAAGCACCCCAAAGTTTATAGCAGCACTATCAACAATAGCCAAAGTATGGAAAGAGCCTAAATGTCCATCGATGGATATACAGATGTGATACATACACACACACACACACACACACACACACACACACACATATATACACATTTATACATATACATATATATCTTCTTTATATGTGTATCATATATACACATCTTCTTTATATGTGTGTGTGCATGTATACACACATACATACACAACACATCTTCTTTATCCATTCATCCATCGATGGACATTTGGGCTCCTTCCGTGTGTGTGTGTGTGTGTGTATGCATGTGTATATATACATCTTCTTTATCCACTGATATATATGTGTATATGTATATATGTATAGAGTGGAGTATTACTCGGAAATCAAAAGGAATAAAATCTTGCCATTTGCAACCACATGGATGGAACTAGAGGGTATTATGCTAAGCGAAATTACTCAGTCAGAGACAGACAAATATCATATGACTTCACTCATATGAAGACCTTAAGACACAGAAGAGATGAACATAAAGGAAGGGAAGCAAAAATAATATAAAAACAGCGAGGGGGACAAAACATACAAGACTCTTAATATGGAGAACAAACAAAAGGTTACTGGAGGGGCTGCAGCAGGGGCGATGGGCTAAATGGGTAAGGGGTATTAAGAAATCTACTCCTGAAATCATTGTTGCACTATGTGCTAACTAACTTGGATGTAAATTTTAAAAATAAAATAAATTTAAAAATTTTTAAATTATTAAGAACTTTATAGAAAAAAATTTGACAGCTCAGACCTTCAATGTCCAACAGGGAAAGCCACCAGCCACCTATGTCTATTAAAACTAACTAAAATGAAAACTTTAGTCCAGCACTCGTTACATTTCAAGTGATCAACTGCCACAGGTAGCTAGCTAGTGGCTACTATATTTTAACAGTGTTCGTACAAGACATTTCCATCATCATGCAAAAGTTTTATTCAACTGTACTGACTTACAGGAAATGCCTTGAAAGGTGCAAATTACCAAACCAGACACAAAAGATAAAGAAAATCTGAATATACCAGGACCAGATGACTTGCTAGTAAGTTAAATAAAATATTTAAAGAAATAATACCCATCTTACATGTTTTCCTTCAGCAAATATAAGAGAAATGAATGTTTCGTAACACATTTTTTGAGGCCAGTATTACTCTGCAACCGGAACCAGAGAAAGATATAACAAAAAAGAACTGTACATCAATATCCTTCATAAACATAGGTGCTTAATAATGTATTAGCATACTTAATATACTAGCAAACTGAATAAAAATATATAAAACAAATAATACATCATGACAAAGTAGGATTTATCCCATGAATACAAGGTGAGTTGAATATTCAAAAGCCAAATCAAGACATACCACAATAAAGGAAAAAACAATATGACTATCTCCATAATGAAGAAAAATCACTTGACAAAATTTAATATTCATTCATGAAAAAAATCTTTCAGCAAATACAGAGAATATCCTTAACCTGAGGGAAGATACCCACAAAGATAGTAAAGAACATATGGAGACTGGGAAAAAAAAAAAAACCAATTTGTTAATCATTATAAGGTAATAAAAAATAAAGGATACTACATTTCAAGTAAGTAAAGAAAGCATGATTATTCACTGACCTGGGAAGGAATAATTGGCTATCTCTATGGGGGGAAAATGTCCATCAATTTATCCACAAACAAAAAATCCAGACAAAATACTGTAAAGAAAAAATATATATGTATGCTAAATTTTATAAAATATGTGCAAAATCTATAAGAATTATAATAGATTGAGAAATTTAATAATAATTTAGAAATTAGAGATTTAAAGAAGACCTAAATAAGCAGAAATAAACCATGCTTGTGAATAAAATTCAATATATTTAAGATGTCAATTCTCCCACAAATTAATCTATAGAATAAGCAATTCCAATCAAAGTCCCAGGGGCTTATTTGTATAAATTTACATATTAATTCTAAAATTGTTTGTAAATAAAAAAGGACTTCTACAGACAAAAACAACTTTTAAGAACAGAGTTGGATGATAAAAAGAAAAAAGAATAGAGTTGGATGACTTATAAAAACTCACTTTGCAAATCCATAATCATTTCAAAATGAAAAGTTAGGGGCCCCTGGGTGGCTCAGTTAAGCATCCAAATTTTGATTTCACCTCAGGCCATAAGAAAGCACAGAACCTGCTTGGGATTCTTTCTCCCTCTCTCTCTGCCCCTCCCCTGCTTGCACTTCCTTGCTCACACACTCTCTCTCAAAATAAATAAGCACTAAAAAAAAAAAAGTTAACCTAATATTTTAAATATGGTAAATTTTATTATCTGTACATTATACCACAACAAATATAATTTTAATTATTTCACTTACAATAGCATAAGAAATTTAAAATATATAGGAATCACAAAATATGTACAAGACCTGTACTCTGAATACTACAGAACACTGCTGAGAAAAATGGAAAAAATAAAAAAACCTGAATAAATTGAAAGGCAAATCATAGTCATGAATTGGAAAACACTATTACTTAGATGTCAATTCTCCCCACACTGACCTACAGGACTAAGAGAATACCCATCAAAACCCCAGGAAGCTTTATTATAGAAATCGACAAGCTGCTTCTAAGAAATTGCAGGAAAATGCAAACGATCTAGTACAGTAAAACAACTTTGAAAAACATAACTCAGAATATCTGATTCAATATAAAATTAAAGTAATCGAGACAGTGTGATGTTGGCCTAAGAACAGATATATAGAGATCCCTGGAACATAATGAATCCAGAAATAGACATAATATACAGATAAGCTAATTTTCAACAAATGTACCAAGGTATATCAATCAGAATGAATAATCTTTTCAATAAATAGTGCTGACTCGACCCAGCAATAGCATTGCTGGGGATTTACCCAAGAGAGACAGAAATGCTGATGCAT
>NC_043707.1:115448812-115538987 GCF_006229205.1 Suricata suricatta
CAAGAAGATGTGGTATATATTCACGATGGAGTACTACATGGCAATGAGAGGGAATGACATATGGCCCTTCGTAGGAAAGTGGATGGACCTTGAGGGTGTCATGCTGAGTGAAGTAAGCCAGGCAGAGAAGGACAGAAACCATATGTTTGCACTCATAGGTCTAGCAGGAAAACAAGAGAGACCTAATGGAGAACCAGGGAGAACGGAGGAGGGAGAGAGTTGGGGAGAGAGAGGGATGCAAAACTTGAGAGACTACTGAATGCTGAGAATGAACTGAGGGTTGTGGGGGAAGGGGGAGGGGGGAAAGGAGGTGGTGGTGATGGTGGAGGGCACTTGAGGGGAAGAGCACTGGGTGTTGTATGGAAAACAATTTGACAATAAAATATTATGGAGAGAAAAAAATAAATAAATAGTGCTGACTCAACAGATATCCACGCACAAAAATTATACATTTTGACTTTTACATTACACTATGTAAAAAAACTAACCTGAAGTAGATGATGACTCTAATTGTAAATGCTAAGGCTAAAAGTATAAAGCTTAGGAGTATTCATGATCTTGGGATAGATTTCTTAGAACACAAAGAACAGATCACACAAACATAGTAGTAGTAATAATAATAATAAAATAAGACTTCATCAAAATTTAAATCTTGTGCTTTTCAAGGACACCACTGAGGGGCACCTGGGTGGTTTAGTCTGTGATCTGTCTGACGTAGACTCAGTTCATGATCTCACAGTCCATGAGCTCGAGCCCCACGCGAGGCTCTGTGCTGACAGCTCAGAGCCTGGAGCTTGCCTCAGAATCTGTGTCCCCGTCTCTCTCTGCCCCTCCCCTGCTTGCACTCTGTCTGTCTGTGTCTCTTTCTCTAACATAAACATCAAAAAAAAAAAATTTCAAGGACACCACTGAGATCATGAAAAGGCAAGTCACAAAATGGATGGATGAATATGAAGGGATTAATAGACACAGATAGATGGAGATAGATATCCCCATAGATGTCAATCTACTGATCTACACAACAGGAGACTTGTATCCAAAACATATAAAGAAGCTTTACAACCTAATACCAAAAAGACAACCAAACTGAAAAATGGCCAGTAATTTGAACAGACACTTCACAAAAGAACATTAAGAATGGCCAAAACACACAATAAAAAGATATTCCACATCATTAACAGGGAAATGCAAATTAAAACCACAATGAGATGCCATGTCCTTTCCACTAAATTACCTCTAATTCAAAAGACAAAGAGACCACTTAAATGAAATGGACAAAACTCCTTGAAAACTACAACTTACAGAACTGACATAAGGGACCACCTGCTGGCTCAGTCAGTTGAGCATGTCAAGACCTCGCAGTTCGCAAGTTCGAGCAAGCCCCACATCAGGCTCACTGTTGTCAGCTCAGAGCCCACTTTGGATTTGCAGAGCCTGCTTTAAATCCTCTGTCCCCTTCTCTCTGCCCCTGACCTGCTTGTGCTCTCTCTCTCATAAAAAAATAAACATCAGAAAAATTGTTAAGAGTCTGTTTCTTGGTTTCTCTCTAACTTAAACAAAAAAAGACAAAACATAAAATACGAAAAACTTGATGTTCTCTTTGAAAACTTTAATTCAGGGGCGTCTGGGTGGCTCAGTCGGTAAAGCGTCCAGCTTCAGCTCAAGCCATGATCTCACGGTTCGTGGGTTCAAGCCTGCATCAGACTCTGTGCTGACAGCTAGCTCAGAGCCTGGAGCCTGCTTCAGATTCGGTATCTCCCTCTCTCTCTGACCCTCCCCTGCTCGCACCATCTATGTCTCTCAAAAATAAATAAAAAACATTAAAAAATTTAAAAATTAAAAAAAAACTTTAATTCATAACTTACAATCTCACCCCAAGAAATCTCCAAGCCCAGATAGTTTCATAGGTGAATTGTAGATAACATTTAATAAAGCTACATACAACTCTAATAGTAAACTTTATTAGGAAAATCCTTAACAAAATATTAACAAACTAAATCCAGTAATACATAAACACAAATATTCTTCAACCATTCCATAAGGTAAAATAGGAATATTAAAAAGAAAATGTAATAAGACTAAGCCTATGTGACAGAAACTAACAACAATTCGCCCTAAATAACAAAATATCAGAACTACTTAACTGGAGTTAATTACAGGTAACAAATACCATGATTTTTGTTTACTGTAATCCCATAATTTATAGCAAAGATAGTTATATAATTTGGGCAGTAACAGAAAAAGAAAATATTTTCAGTTGATATGGCTTCATGTCTGGACAACTACAGACTCAAATTTTAAAAGTCTACTATATCTAATGAGGGAATTCAGTAAGATAGCTAAGCTATTCTTGCAATAACGACCTACAAATGAAAACAATACTCTATTTGCAAAGGTGACAAATAAGATACTTAACAAATGACACAAGAAAAACACAATACATATTACCTGACCACCATAAAATTTAAGTAAATAGCATGAAACAAAATCTGTATAATAAAAATACATTCTTCTAAAAGTAATATATAAATACATGATTTTTACAATTTTTTTTTGAGAGTAAGCGCACATACATGAAAGGGAGAGTCAGAGGGAAAGACGGAATCCCAAGGAGGCCCCATGCCCAGGCTGGAGCCCAAAGCGGGGCTCAATCTCAGAATCCTGGGATGATGACCTGAGTCAAAATCAAGAGTCAGGCACTTAACCAACTGAGCCACCCAGGTGCCCCTGAATGCATTTTTAATTAGAATGCAACAGAGTAATTTGGGAAATTGAATAAAATTGTATTAAAATTTAATAGCGCCATTTGCAATGACATGGATGATGCTAGAGAGTATAATGTTGAGTGAAATAATTGAGTCAGTCTGAGAAATACAAATACCACATGATTTCAATCATATGCAGAATTTAAGAAACAAAACAAGTAAAGGGAAAAACAATATGAGACAAATCAAGAAACACATTCTTTATTATAGACAACAAACTGACGGTTACCAGATGGGAAGGGAAGGGAGAGGCAGAGATGGGTAAAACAGGTGAAGATAAAAGAGTACACTTGTAATAAGCACATGGTAATATATGGAACTGCTGATTACTATATTGTGCACCTGAAACTAATATAATGTTGTATGCTAACTAACCAGAATTAAATTTAAAACTTAGGGGAAAAAAGATAAACTTGGTACGATTCAACCATTTTAATCCTATGTATTTACATAAGAGAAATAAAAACCTTTCCACAAAAATATAAAATACAATAAATTTAATAGAGAGATAGCTTAAAGAAAAGTGTTAATTTAAATTTTTTTTTGTTTATTCATTTTTTTAATGTTTTACTTATTTTTGATACAGAGAAAGACAGAGCATGAGAGGGGGAGGGGCAGAGAGAGACACACAGAATCAGAAGCAGTCTCCAGGCTCTGAGCTGTCAAGCCCAGAGCCCGATGTGGGGCTTGAACCCAAGAACGTGAGATCATGACCAAAGCCAAAGTCAGAGGAAACCGACTGAGCCACCCATGTGCCCCTGTTTATTCATTTTTGAGAAACAGAAAGAGACAGAGTGCAAGCAAGAAGGGCAAAGAGAGAGGGAGATACATAATCCAAAGCAGGAATAGGCAAAGTAGGGGCGCCTGGGTGGATCAGTCGGTTAAGTGTCCAGCTTAGGCTCAGGTCATGATCTCACGGTTTCGTGGGTTCGAGCCCCGCATCAGGTTCTGTGCTGACAGCTAGCTCAGAGCCTGGAGCCTGCTTCGGATTCTGTGTCAACCACTCTCCTGACCCCTCCCCTCCTCGCACTGTCTCTCTCTGTCTCTCAAAAATAAATGAAAAACATTTAAAAATTTTTCTAAAGAATAGGCAAAATATTCCTAAACAACAATTCTCTGGGATATGAACTATCAGATGATCAAGATTTACTATATATCAAACTCATTAAAAACAACAAAGTACTGGTACAGGAATAAACAGCCTAACTGAAAATGTGGAACAAAGCCCAGATACACATTATAGAGTATCTTTGGAAATCACCAAGGAAAGGAAACAGAACTTGATAAATGGTGGTGAGACCATTTGTTAGCAGTATAGGAAAAAAAAAAATTATTTCCCTAACCCAAGCCATATAAAAAATTCAAGAGCTACTTGTTAAAGGCAAAATCAATAATATTTCATGAAATAATATGTAGTCTTTCTGATCTCAGCCAAGATACGGTTTTTCCTGAAGAAAAAAAATTTTAAGTAAACCATAAAGGAAAAGATTCACCCATTTACTATGATTCAATTGCATTAAAATTAAATTCTGGGGCACCTGGGTGGTTCAGTCAGTTAAGCATGTGACTCTCAGTTTTGGCTCAGGTCATGATCTCACAGTTTCATGAATTACTCTAGTAAGTGCAGAGCCTGCTTGGGATTCTCTCTCTCCCCTTCTCTCCTGCTCATACTGTCTCTGTCTCTCTCAAAATAAAGAAATGAATTTTTAAAAAACTGAATTTTGCTAATGCAAAACTTTTAAAAGTCATGAATTAGGAGAAGTTATTTGCATAACCATAACTGACAAATTTATTCTTCAGGATATTTAGATAAGTCCTGCATTTCAGTTAAGAAAAAACCAATAACCCAACAGCAAATGGGCAATAGATTGATTTAATTAGGCATTCTGCCAAAGAGAAATCAGAAATGGCTAAAAAAACATGAAAAGTAGTCAACTAAATTATGAAAGAAATAAAAAAATTTTAATATTAATTCCATATTATACCTACCAAACTGACAAAATTTTAAAGTCTGATAGTGTCAAGTGTTGGTCAGATGCCAAAACTCTAATTAATGACTCTAGTGACCAAAACTCTAACCACAATGTATAAATGTAAATTATCTAAGTTTTGGATTTCCAGTAAAGTTGAGAACGGACACAGCCTACGCCTGAGCAATAACCTTCCCATATACACCTTATAAGAGTAGGTAAACTATGCCTGCATGCCAAATCCAGAAGCCACCTGGTTTTTGTGGGGCAGTGGTAAGGAGGGTTTGTACAACCCATGAGCTAAGAATAGTTTCCACATCTTTAAATGGTTGGAAAAAAACATCAAAAGAAATGCATTTTCTGACACATGGAAAATTGCATTAAATTCAAAATTCAGGGTCCTTGGTTTTACTGCAAACACATTAATTCCTTTTCATACATGCTACAAATGCAAAGTTGAGTTGTTACAATATAAACAGTAGGACCTGTGACTACATTAAGACACAGGTTATGCTTCCATCACAGCAATTTATCAGTGTTGACAAGAAGATCTGTAACATTTTCTACTGGGCTCATGGAGTAAAGCGGAAGTAACAGACTTTTCAATACTGTGAACAATTAAGGAATAACAATTTTAGATCATTTTCCAAAATAACAATCCATGTACTTTCTACAATTTGATTTCTAGGGTCCTAAAATAAAGAAACTGTATCCCAACAAATACAGGTAGGGAATTTTTGAAGTATGCTCCTATTGAACTGGAGATCAAAGAAGCCCAACTGAAAGAACTGGACTGACAGGGACAATTGTGGACTGAACAAAAGTTCTTTGGAAAAGGGCTATTTTGAGGGGCGCCTGGATGCTTCAGTCGGCTGAGTGTCCAATTTTGGCTCAGGTCATGATCTCATCATTTGTGAGTTCAAATACCCGCACTGGTTTTGCTGCTGTCAGCCTCGTGCCTGCTTCAGATCCTCTGTCTCTGTCTCTCTGTCTGTCTGTCTCGCTCTCTCCCTGCCCCTCCCCCACTGGTGCTCTCTTTCTCAAAAGTAAATAAACTTTTATGTGGGGGGTTATTTTGAGGATTATGATTCTGACTTTAGAGAACTGCAGTGATTGGCAGTAAAAGGAATCACATGTAAAATTCCTTAAATAAAAATTTATTGGGGCGCCTAGGTGGCTCAGTTGGTTAAGCATCCAACTCTTGATTTTGGCTGAGATCTTCATCTCATGATTCATGGGTTCAAGCCCCACGTCAGGCTCCGTGTTGATCGCACAGAACCTGCTTGAGATTATCTATCTCCCTCTCTCTTTGCCCTTCCCCCACTCGCACTCTCTCTCAAAATAAATAAAATAAAACAAAATAAAAATATTGACTTTAAATAAATTTGAAAAAGAAAGAAAAAAAAAGAAACAGTATGACCTATAAAGACTAAAATATTTTCTGTGTGGCCTGTCAGAGAAACAGTTTGCCAATTGCTGACTTAAGAAATAGATTGTAGGGGCACCTGGGTGGCTCAATCAGTTGAGTGTCCACCTTCAACTCACGTCATGATTTTGGGGTTTGTAAGACCAAACCCCACATCAAGCTTACTGCTGTTGGCCTGTTGGTGCAAAGCCTGCTTCAGATCCTCTGTTCCCCTCTCTGCCCCTTCCCTACTTGTGCTCTCCCAAAAATTAATACCAAAAACAAGAGATTTTAAACTTGTTTTTGATAGGGACACGTGGGTGGCTCAGTCAGTGAAAGGTCTGACTCTTGCTATCAGCTCAAGTCATGATCTTACATTTCATGAGATCAAGCCCCCACGCCAGGCTCTGTGCTGACAGTATGGAGCCTGCTCTGGCTCATTTTCTCTTTTTTCTCTGTCCCTCCTCTGCTTATGTTTTCTCTCTAAATAGTTTCTTTTTAATATTTAAAATATAAACTAGTTTTTGACAGAGACCCATCATAATAAATACATTTTACACTGAATTCCACACATGGTACTTTCTTGTATATATCCTGAAATACATAAAATAATGTTCATAGATTAAAGACATAACAGAAGAACAAGAAACAAGAAGTATATAAACTTTAGAATGATTTTAAAGTTGTGATCTATTTTAAGCAGAAGTCCTAAAACTATGAAACACTTGAACACACACATACATATACAAACACACAGCACAGCTTCATGTCATTGAATTTGGCAATAATTTCTTGGATATGACAACAAAAACACAGGCAATAAGAGCAAAAATAAATTGGACATCAAATTTCAAAAACTTTTGTGCATCAAAAGAACCATCAACAGAGTGAAAAGGCAACATACAGAATGGGAAAAAAACATTTGAAATAATATATCTGATTAGGAGTTAATATCAAGAATATATAAAGAATTCCTAGAAATCAACACCAACAAAAAAATCAAATAACCCAAAACAAAAACAGGCAAAGGACATTAATAGACATTTCTCCAAAAATATACAAGAGTCAACAGCCTATGAAAAGATGCTCAACATCACTAATTATTAGAGAAATTAAAACAAAAACAACAATGAGATATCAACCACCTCACACCCTCTAGGGTGGCTACTATCAAAAACACAGAAAAGCAGAAGTGTTGGCAAAGACATAAAGAAATTTTAATCCTGTGTAATGCTAGTGCAAATTTAAGATGATACAAATCACATCTGAAAATAGTATGGCAGTTCCTCAAAAAATTGAAAACAGTATTCTATAAACCAGCAATCCCCATTTCTGAATATATCCAAGAAAAATGAAAGCAGGATCTTAAAGAGAGATTTGCACACTCATGCTCGCTGCAGCATTATTAATACTAGCCAAAAGTGTTAGCAACCTAAATGCCCATCAACAGAAGAATGGATAAACAAAGTGGTCTACCATACAATGGAATATTATTCAGTCTTAAAAAGGAAGACATTCTGACACGTTACAACATGGATAAACCTTTAGGGAGAAATGGAATTTTTATACCTATAAAAATTTCAGTTTTGCAAGATAAAAAGTTCTAGAGATCTGTTGCACAACAATCTCAATATACTTAAAATACTGAATTATACACTTAAAAATAATTAAGGTGGTAAATTTAACATTATATATTTTTACTATAATTTTTAACAATAAATAAATTGTATTTAATAAATAAATACAGTGATGAATGAATGAGAGCTACATGCAACAGTTCAGTCAAATCTCAGGAATATATCTTTAAAAAAAGAAATGGTAACGTACACAGTGTAATTCAAAAACAATACAAAATCCATTAATAAGCAAAACTAACCAATCTCTTGATTAATAAGGTAAATGTGGTAAAAGCTATGAAGAAATGCAAGGAAGTAAGCAAAATTGAGGATAATGGCTCTATAGAGAGAAGAACAGAACGGGACTGAGGGACTGGCATGAAAGGCATGATCATGCACATTTTTCTACAGCTGGGTGGTAAAGCCAGGGGTTTTTATTTTTAATGTATCTCACATGTTATAAATATTTTTGTGTTTATGTAAGACTTTTTAAAAATATTTTCCTAAATACTCCAATAAACTCTAGGATAACATACGTTCAGAGGGTAAGGAAAATTTTTTTAATCCAAGACTGAAGATCATGATGTTAAAAAAGACCAAATATTTTATGTTAAAAACACTTGTTTAGGAAAAGATGACACAAGGAAAAAGAAACAAAACAAGGGAAATCAAACCTATCTACTTCATTATTAAAAGAAGTTTAAGTTACCTTTTCTAAAAGATAAATTTCCTGAGTGAATGTCTTTTTCAAAGTATACTTGAATTTTCTCTGATTTACCCTTTGCCATGCCTACTATGACTCCACTTAACAACTGTGATTACGATATTTTAAAAAAGCCTATAACTTGTCATGAAAAAATACTTTAAGAAATGGGCAAAGGGTATTCATTTATTTAACAACTATTTATAATTTGACAATATAGCGGAACCAGTCCCAATGTTGAAATTATTAAAAACTTCTTAAATTCAAGTTCAACAGCAGTTAAGAAAATGCAGAATAAAGTTAACACTGTGCTATTTCACATCCATCAGATTGCCAAACATGAAGAAGAGCTATAATGGACATTAATAAGGTGAGGAGGTGTTCTTATACGTTTCTGATGAAAATCTAAGACATTCAAGTTTTGAAAAGCATGCCAGCAACATCTATTAAAATTACACATACCCTTTTACCAAACAATGCCCACTCTTTGTAATCTATGCACACGTATAAAAGTAATAATATAAGGGGCGCCTGGGCGGCTCAGTGGGTTAAGCATCCGACTCCGGCTCAGGTCATGATCTCATAGCTCCTGAGTTCAATCTCCATGTTGGGCTCTGTGTTGACAGCATTTAAACATTTAAAAAAAATTTTTTTTTAAAGTGAGGCCTGATTATCTTCTTCACTTGAATCTGAGCAGGCTTGTGACTCCCTCACAGCCGAAACAATGTAGTAGGATGTAGTAGAGACACTGTGCGACTTCTGATGGTAGCTCAGAAAAGATGCAGATTCTGCTACAATCACTGAATTACTCTTTTGCTGGGAGCCTGAGCCACCATAGGAGAAGTCTACCTGGAGGCCACCATGCTATAAGGAAGGCAAGGCTACAGGGAGAACATGTACAGGGGCTCAAGTTAGTAGTTCCAGTTTTTGTGCTCCCATAGCCCAGATTAGACAGGAAGGACCGTCCAGACTACTTCAAGACCACTAATGATCAGGAGAGCCGGTTACCTCTCAATATGTACTCCAAAAAAACCTGTTGTCTCTCAAAAAAATATTAACAAATGAATTCCAAAGAAGGTACTCACAGATCCTACTAATGAGACTTTAAAAACAAAAAATAGAAATGCATATTTTCCTTGACTTAGTAGCTCTAGATGACAAAATTTATCCTTCTAAACAAGTACACAAACATCCTTTGATGGTTCTACACTTCTGTTCTTAGAATTTATTCTACAGCAAAGGATACACTCCCTTTGTCTATCTCAATAGAGGCAGACAAAAATGTGCATAGGAATACATACCCAATATTGTTTGTAATACCGAAAAACTGAAAATCAGAATACACATATATAAAAAAGAGGAAGTTGGTTAAATAATAATACAGCCATACAATAAAATACCAAGTAGCCATCAGAAAGGATGCATTGGGTCAAAATCCACCGACATAGAGACATGTTTAGGCAGGTGAATGAAAAAAGTAAGAACAGTATCCACATGATCCCTACAAACATACATAAATCCCTACCTGTCATACACAGATCTATATACATCCCTAGAAAAAAGTCTGGAAAGATATATATTAAACTTTTTAAAGTGGTTATCTTTAGAGAATAATAAAGACAAAGGCTTTCATTTTCTGTTTTCATTTTTGTATTATAAAATGTATTACTTTTATAATCATAAAAAACAATAAAAAAATTCTAAGAGAATCATGTAACACAGAATATAAACAGAAAATTAAGAGACCCTGTAAACAAAGTAGAAATCTTTACTGAATGGTTAAGTATAAACTTCTATATGGTTAATATATACACAAAGCTTGGCTATATTTCAACATTAATATCTGTGAGAATAAAAATATTTACTAAAACAGAAAAACTCCAATTGAGATTAACTTAGTGAAAATACTAATAGAGTGATGATTTCTAAACTTAACTGAACCATTGCATTAATCAGCCCTAACTAAACACTATATGATAAACACTGATAAATGCTCTGTCTAGACTCACTTATTATCTATCCAAAGACATGACTGATTTTTTTCTAAAGTGGTACTTACAGTTCTCTACAATTTCATCAAAAACTGCACCAGTTTTCTGCTCAAACTGAAAAAGCAAAAAAGGAAAAAGAAAAGTAACATTACTGTCACATTCTATCACACTTTCTGTTATCCCTCCTCACTCCCCCAGAACTGTAATTGTCAACCCAAAGTATACAAATTCACAACATAAACAAAATACTGCCAGAGTAAAATATAATTTAGAATGAATCATGTGAAAACCCCCAAATCAAAAGCAAAGAGACAAATACATACCCTAATATTAAAAAAAACTAATTCTTAAATCACTTTGCAGCACTAAATACAGTTGTGTATATTTATAATATAATAATAAAGACAGCCAACATTTATTGAGAACTAATACAAAACTTCCAATCAAAATTACACAGAACAATCAGCATCAATCAAATAGGTTTTTAGCTGTTCTTCAAATGAAAGTTAGCCATGTTATAGGAATGGTTCCTACTGCAGTATGTTAGGCCCTAGGACAGAAGCAGAGCCAAGTCCGAGGTAATTTTGGATCTTTAAAACAGAGAGGTAGGGGGGATGGTGACTAGCTCAGTTAGAAGAGCATGCAATCTCCAGGTCATGAGTTTGAACCCTATGTTTAGTACAGATATTACTTTAAAAATTTAATAAAAAATAGGGGTGCCTGGGTGGTTCAGTCAGTTAAGTGTCCAACTTCGGCTCAGGTCATCATCTCACCACTCATGGGTTCAAGCCCCGGATCAGGCTCTGTACAGACAGCTCAGAGCCTGGAGCCTACTTAGGATTCTGTGTCTCCCTCTCTCTCTCTGCCCATTCCCTGCTCGCTCGCTCTCTCTCTCTCTCTCTCTCTCTCTCAAAAATGAATAAATGTTAAAAAAAAAAAAAATAGGGGCACCTGAGTGGCTCAGGCTCAGTTGGTTAAGCACCCGACTCTTGGTTTCAAGTCAGGTCATGATATCACAGTTCATGAGTTTGAGCCCCATGTCAGGCTCTGCACTGACAGAGGGGAGCCTGCTTGAGATTGTTTCCCTCTCAGCCCACCCCTGCTTGCTTGCTCTCTCAAAAATAAACATTCTTTTAAAATAAAAATAAACAAACAAATAAATAAATAAATAGAAATTGGGGGGCAAGGGGAGTGGAGTACAACAAAAGCAACTCCACCCAAGAGTTAAAGACACTCACATGCTCCACCCCTAGTCTGTAAAGTCCTCCTCATTTTGGCAAGTGTGAGCATTCCAGTCTCTTGCTTTCCTGCCTACTACTCATCAATGAGGCAAGAACACAAGGAATGCTGCTTCTTGATAAACTTTGCCCACTAAAACCCAGAGTGGATCTCCCCATTCAAGGGACAAACTTTTAAGAAAAAAAACAACCACCTAGACACCTGTGTAACTACAGAGGAAGCACAAGAGCTGGCTATAGCAATTAATGGTATCTGAGGACGCCTGAGTGGCTCAGTCGTTAAGCATCTGACTTCAACTCAAGTTGTGATCTTACATTTCATGAGTTCAAGTCCCACTTCTCTCTCTTCCCCCACCCCGCCCCTCCTGGGATATTGTCTGTCGGTCTGTCTCTCTCTCTCTCTCTCTCTCTCTCTCTCCCTCCCTCCCTCCCTCCCCTCTTCATTCCTGCACTTGCTCTCTCACGCGCGCATGTGTGCTCTCTCAAAAAATAAATAAATAAATAAAAGTCTCTGAGATGTATAAATGTACAGAGACGACCAATGACCCCAGGTTTCTGAAATAAACTGTGTGAAGGAGAAGGTTCAAGTGAATAAACCGAACTACCACTCTAGGAAGAAACAATTAATTTACAAAAAGGAAATTTCTAAAATGTATTTTAAGTGGTATCTGAGGTATCTGAGAGGCTAGAGATGCAGAAAAAAAACTAAAAGCAATCAAGAAAAGGAGACAAGAGAATATTCAGAAACGGGAAAATGACCGCAAAAATTAAACTTTTATTGGTAAGGCTAGTGATAAAGTTCTCAGTTGGAAAAAAAAATAAAACAAAGCCAAAAAGAGCTAGAAAAGATATTTTATGATGCCACGTTAAGACTGAACCAGCAGGTCTAAGAACAATCTCAAAAGCATCCCCAAAGGAGAGAACAATGGAAAGGTGAAATGATAGAAGAAAGGTTTCCTGAACAAATATCTGAGACTGAAAGGGCCCACCATCTCCAAGAGGAGATGAAAAAAAGGTACATCCTGGTGAAATTTCAGAATCCCAAACAAGAAGAGAGGGGGAATAAAAAGAAGTATAGCCTACTTGATTCATAAACATATTAAACACACTGACCTCAACCATATAAAGATGAAAAAGAAAGCAAAATAGTAAAGGCCACTCCACCTACCAACCAGCCAACAAGTTATGCTCCAGAATAAAAGAGAAATGGGCCATGTGACTTGGCAAGCCAAACAATGAAACACTTTGTCTGCACTGAGTGGGACAAGTGTTTAAAGATAATGTACGGCTTGTACAATACCACCCTGGACACTGTGCATGCACAACCAAAAAACTATATTCTTACTCAATGATAAACGATAAAATACAGCAGTGGCATTACCAAGGGTGGCATATCTATACTTTATGGGTGACGTAAAGGGATTTTCTAATGTAATTTGGATTACGTACCATTTCATTTTGTGAACTGATTAAAAACCCAAGAAGGGATAATACAATCTTGTAATTTAGTCTAAGATAAGATTTTGTTCTATAAGAAACAAGAATCAAGCTGGTATTACACCTCTGCAAGGTGAACACAAAAGATCAATGATTTTCACATTCTAAAAAGAAAAAAAAATCCTAGGAATTAAGACCACTCAAATATTAGTACGAAAAATATTTAACAAAATGGAAACTAAATACATTAATTGAAATTATACAGACACAAGAAACAGGAGCAACTGATTATGACTCAGTAGAAATGAAAAAGATGGTAAGAAATCAGAAGACATGCTTCAAAAGACACTCTTTTGCGAGACAAAAATTCTAGGATTCAGGGGCGCCTGGGTGGCTCAGTCCGTTAAGCCTCTGGCTTCGGCTCAGGTCAGATCTCATGTTCGTGGTTTCAAGCCCCGCATCAGGCTCCGTGCTGACGGCTAGCTCAGAGCCAGGAGCCTGCTTCAGATTCTGTGTCTCTTTCTCTCTCTGCCCCTCCCCCTCTCATGCTCCGTCTCTCTCTGTATCAAAAATAAATAAAACATTAAAAAATATATTTAAAAAAATTCTAGGATTCAATGATCTTCTCTATGGCTCAGAACAAAACCTCTGTTTTCTTACTTCCCCCTCTCTTCCTCCCTCTCAAACAGAAAACAAAAACAAAGACTAAATATATTGCAACTGATGCCAAACAATTCACAGGTTTGTTTACAATAGATACAGAATCTTCCAGCAAGTCCTTTGTTGACAACAGGTACATAGATTAGAGCCACCCTAAGGCTGAGGAGAAAGATCTGAGAACACTCTAATGAGTAAAGGATTGACTTTTTTTTTTTTAATGAAGTATAGTTGACACGATATTATATTAGCTTCAGGTGTACAATATAGTGATTCAACAACTTTTATGTTATACATTATGCTGTGCTCACCGTAAGTATAGCTACTGCAATCAATAATATACTATTAAAATACCATTGACTATATTCCATTTACTGTATCTTACATCTTCATGACCTATTCATTCTATAACTGGAAGCCTGTTACCTCCCACTACCCTTTACTGTTTTCCCAAATTCACCCCTCTGACAACCACCAGTTTGTTCTCTGTGTTTATGGGTCTGTTTATCCTCTTTGTTTGTTCATTTGGTTTATCAGATACCACATATAAGTGGGGTGCCTGGGTGGCTCAGTCAAATAAGTGTCAGACTCTGGATTTTGGTTCAGGTCATGATCTCCCAGTTTGTGAGATGTAGCCCTGTGTCGGGCTCTGCGCTATGAGCTACTTGGCATTCTCTCTCTCTCTACCCCTCCCCAACTCGCACATATTCTGTCAAAATATATAAACTTTTTAAGTAAAATCAAACAGTATTTGTCTTTCTCAGACATATTTCACTTAGCATAATACTCTCTTAGCCCATCCAAGTTGTTATAAATGGTAAGATCTCATTCTTTTCTATGGCTGAGTAATATTCCATTATGTACATATACCACATCTTTATCCATTCATCTATCAATAGACATTAAGGTTGCTTCCATATCTTGGCTACTGTAATTAATGCTCCAATAGACATAAGGTACATGGATCTTCTCAAAGTAATGTTTTCATTTGCTTTGGGTGAAGACCCAGTTGTGGAATTACTAGATCACATGGTACTTCTATTTTTCATTTTTCTGAGGAACCTCTATATTGTTTTCCACAGTAGCTATACCAATTTACATCCCCACCAACAGTGCACAAGGCCTCCTTTTCCTCTACAACCTCACCAATGCTTGTTTCTTTTGTTTTTTTATTTCAACTATTCTGACAGGTGTGAGGTGAGATCTCATTGTGATTTTGATTTGTATTTCCCTAGTGATTAGTGATATTGTGCATCTTTTCATGGGTTGGGTTGGCTATTTGTATGTCTTTGGGAAACTGTTCACATCCTCTGTCCATTTTTTAATCATATTATGTGTTTTCATGTTGTTATGTAAGTTCATTATATATCAGAGGTATTAACCCCTTGTGAGGTATATCATTTATAAATATCCTCTCCCATTCGATAGTATATTTTAATTTTGTTAGTTTCCTTCACTGTGCAAAAAGCTTTTTATTTTCCTGTGTTTTATTTTTTATTCCCTTGTTTGAAGAGACAAATCTAGAAAAAAGTTGCTAAGGCATAAATCGAAGAGATTACTGCTAATACTTTCTTCTAGGAGTTTTATGGTTCCAGTTCTCACATTTAGGTCCTTAATTCATTTTCACTTTATTTTTGTGTATGATGAAAGCAGTGGTCCCGTTTCATTTTTTTGAATGTAGCTGTCCAGTTTTCCCAGCACCACTTACTGAAGAGACTTTTTCCCCAAACTGTATATTGTTGCCTCCTTTGTCATAGATTAACTGACCAAGTGTGGGCTTGTTTCTGGACACTCTAGTCTGTTTCACTGACCTATGTGTCTACTTTTGTGCCAGTACCATACCGTTTTATTAAAGCTTTGTAGTAGATCTGGGTACAGGGCTTCCTTTCCACGTGATGAAAATGTTCTAAAATTGATTGTGGCTGCACAACTATAAAAACATTAAAAACCATTGAATTGTGCAACTCCTCAACAATGTGTAGGCAGGTAACATCAACACCGCTTTCAATTAAACTACAGGCAGGACTCCAAAACACCTATCTGGCCTATAATCTCACCAACTAGGTTAACAAAAAAACTATACAAAACACTTTGTTTTGTGATAATATAATGGTTTTACTAAACATCTATGAATGCTTACTGTCCAATCTGCATATTTATAGATAAGAAATTAGATCAAAGCAGGCACGAATTTTGCTTTGAAATTAATGACCTACTAGTCAACCCTCAGGTTTCATGAAAGATTTAACTGAATTTATTTAACTATTTATTTTTGAGAGACAGAGAGGGGCAGAGCACAAGTGGGGAAGGGGCAGAGAGAGAGGGAGACACAGAATCGGAGCAGGCTCCAGGCTCCAAGCCATCAGCACAGAGCCTGATGTGGGGCTTGAACCCATGAACCGTGAGATCATAACCTGAGCCGAAGCTGGACACCCAACCACGTGAGCCACTCAGGCGCCCCAGATTTAACTGAATTTAAAAGTCAAGCTAATTTTATTTTTAAGAGTCTGTAATAACTGATGTATATGCAAAGATTTTCTCAAAACTATGAAAACAAAAGCATAAATTTTAAAAATAAATTAACATGTGTGGATACTGACAAAAAAACACCAGTTCATTTTCAGTTGTTAAAACCATCCCATGGGTTCTGCCCATTAACTTCAAAACATGTAACCATCAGGGGAGCCTGGGTAGCTCAATCTGTTAAGCATCCAAATTCAGCTCAGGTCATCATCTCACAGTCTCTGGGTTCAAGAAATGCATCAAGCTCTGTGCTGACAGCTCAGAGCCTGGAGCCTGCTTCAGATTCTTTGTCTCCTTCTCTCTCTAAAATAAACATTAAAACCTTTTTCTTTATTAAAAATAAAACATGTAACTGTTATATACAAAAACTTATAAAATAAATGTTGTAACTTTAAGAGGTATGACAACACATTAGTTAAGGGCATGGGCTCCAGTCTCATACTGTTTGAGTTTGAAATTAACTCTGGCCACTTACCAGGTATGCAACTTTTAGCCTGAGATGTCCTCATCCATAAAATATACAGTGGCACCTAGTTCCCAGGATTGTTAGGATGATTAAAACAAACGCACAGAGCATGATGCTGAGCAAACCGTAAATGCACAATAAATGCAAGCTATTATTATCATACTAGTAAAAGATTATCTTCCCTTGGTTCTAAGATTAGGGTTCACTACAACATTTTGTTTGTAATAATATATCCACTCTTTAAAAGGAATCCACTGAGCAAATGACTCAGTCCCCTGTATTCCAAAATTTAAGCACTGGGGATAACGTACATTTTTACTTATAAAACAAAACACTCACATTCCCTAACCACCCACACCCACCTGCAAAAAAGTCACGATACCTAGACCAATAAATTTAATTTTTTAAAGTTAATGTCCAATTTTTCTATCCTTCATATATACATGATCACATAACTGATAGGATGAACAGAATACCATAACTAATAACATACCTAATACATGATGACAGAAGGACTAATGTCATAAACATTATCCTCCAACAGATGTTAATATTTGAGAGTTTATATGATAAACTCATTCAGTGACAACTAAGTAACAGACCAAGAGCTCTAAAACTGTTTGAGGAACTGAAGCAGGGTTTTTCAATAATTAAGTAGAGACTGAAAACTGTCAAATGTGCTTTATTTTCTTCCTTTCTAAAACCTACTATTTTCATGACTGGTCCCTTTTTCATTTTAGTGGTAGCCCGAGTACCCTAAAAGTCAAATGCGAACTCTCAAAACTAGGGGTTTTCCCCCGTTTCCTTCAACTGATCAACAGTAAGAACCTTCATTTCTATTTCTAAAACATCTTACTTAGTGTGTTAGATAAATCTCTACCATGATGAGGTATCCAGAGGTCAGGAAAAGCAAAGGAACTGTTCCTTAATTTAAGATCAGAAGGATGACTAAGAATCAATACAGGTGAAAAGGGGGGGTGCCCAAATGGCTCAGCTGGAAGAGCATGTGACTCTTGATCTTGGGGTTGTGACTCCTAGCCCCATGTTGGGTGTAGAGACTACTAAACAACAAAAAACTTCAAAATAGATGAAAAGTGAGAGAAGATTCAAGAAAAGAACAACAAATGTTAAAGGTTCTTAGCAGGATCAAGTAGAGAGAATTCAAGAGATAGAAAGGCTAGGTGAACCAGAATTCTGAGTAAAAGCAGGCCAGACTGTAAGATAAAGCTAACGACAACTCATAAGCTAAACACTGCAGGACATTCTTCATAGGCAGACATAATCCAGTTAGCTGAAAGCACCTCTATTTATGTCTATCATATCCATGTAATTGTTTTTTTTAATGTTTTTATTTTTGAGAGAGATGGGGGGAGGGAGGAAGGGAGAGAGAGGAAGAGAGAGAGCATGCGCGCACGCATGAGTGAACGGGAGAGGGGCAGAGAGAGAGGGGGCAGAGAGAGGGAGACACAGAATCCAAAACAGGCTCCATGCTCCAAGCTGGCAGCACAGAGCCCTTTGCGGGGCCTGGAACTTGGGAACAGCAAGATAATGACCTGAGCTGAAGTCAGATGCTTAACTGAGTCCCCAGGCACCCCACATCCATGTAATTGTTAATGTGCTCCCCTACACTCTCAAAACTGTTTCAGTTTCTTAGTTTGGTCACCCTAAGTATTAGTCATGTTTACATATAACGAAGAACCACCGAAGGAGATGACAGGAAAAAATTCCTCTGGCTATAGAGTAAGAAGTCATTTCTCCTACCCAAAGCTCTAATCATACCATTCTCCTATAGTTTTCTACCTACTGCGAATGACCTCTACCTGATGAAATCCCAGTGCTTCTTCAAAGTGCAGTTCTTCAGGGAGGACTCTTCTGATAACCCATTTAGATCTCATAACTCCTTCTCTGTAGCACATAGATTTAAATTCACTTACAGTAGTTTGTGGCACAGTTAACTTATATATCAGTATCACTTTTTAGATAAATCGTTTTTCATCTTAGGATACCAACAGACGGTACCATATTGTATTGAAAGTTATTGTATGTATTAGCTCTATCTTTTTTTTTATTAACTGAATGGCATAATTTTGCTTTTCTCAATATCTGTTATGCAAAACCTGAAAGATGTACTAAGATAAAGAGATTTCCGTGACCAAATAAATATAGAAAATACAAATCTCTTTTTTCAGTCTAACAATACTTGTTAATGTATTAATTTCTTTTTTTTAAGTTTATTTATTTACTTTGGCGGGGAGGGAGTGAGCACGTACATGCAGAGGAAGGACAGAGAGAGAGGGAGAGAGAATCCCAAAGAGACTCAGCATTGACAGCACAGAGGGCAATGCAGGGTTCCATCTCACAAATCGTGAAATCATGACCTGAGTTAAGAATCAAGAGTCAGATTCTTAACTGACTGAGGCATGCAGGTGCCCCTTAATTTCTTACTAAAGAAATCTATATTGTTTTGTTTCACACTTCATTTTCCAAATGTACTTGATCACAGAACGCTTTTAAGGATAACACTAACATATTACAGCACCACTGTGGGAAATGATTCCAACTGCTACTAGCATCAGAGATTTCTATGTTTCCATGCATTTTAATACAAGAAGATAATTTTTTAATTTTTTATGTTTTTTATTATTATTAATTTTTGAGAGAGAGAGAGACAGCGCAAGCAGGAAAGGGTCAGAGAGAGAGGGAGACACAGAATCTGAAGCAGGTCCCAGGCTCTGAGCTAGCTGTCAGCACAGAGCCCGACACAGGGCTCGAACCCATGAACCGTGAGATCACGACCTGAGCCGAAGCCAGGCGCTTAACTGACTGAGCAATCCAGGTACCCCCAAGAAGATAATTTTTTAATTAATATACTCCAAAATAACATTTTTTAGGGTTTTTTATTTAAAAGTTTTTTAAACTTTTATTCAGTATTGAAAGAGACAGAGACAGAGCACAAGTGGGGTAGGGGCAGAGAAAGAAAGGGAGACACAGAATCTGAAGCAGGGTCCAGGCTCTGAGCTGTCAGCACAGAGCCCATGCAAGGCTTGAACTCATGAACCAGGAGATCACTACCTGAGCCAAAATCAGCCTCTTAACCAACTGAGCCACCCAGGCGCTCCTAGGTTTTTGTTTTTGATTTTAACTAATCTTGCCATTTGACCACCCGCAGTCTTCACACCTACTATATGGTGGTTTTTCCACTTCACAGTTTAACAAATATGAAAAACAGAATGAAATTATTCAATGTGCTAAAGAATATTCCTCTCTAATTATCAGCTAAATTTAATAAATGTTAAAGACAGCAAATACTCCATTCCTAACACTCTTTTCCTTCTAAACATCTCCTTCTGCCACTAATCAATCACAGCAATCTTTACATAAAATATAAATATGTTACCAGAATTGTTCTCAACTCAAAATTCAGGTGTCCTTAATAATAGTCAATTGAAGTTGGCAGGCAAGATCAATATTTACTACTTAATTACCATCAAATTAGTAATAATACCGCTGTTATGCTTTGTTCTGGAAGTACTAGTCAAGGCAGTAAGAAAAAAAGTAAAGGGTAAAATAGTAAAAAGCAAACAAAGTTATTTACAGGTAATACGCTTGTCTACTTGAAAAGTACAAGATAGCAGAAAAAGATTTCGGAATCAGAATACATGTCAACAGAGTAACTCTTTACAAGACAAAACATGCAGAAATCAATAGCATTCCTGGGAAACAGCAATAATCAGTTAAAATATAACAGAAAAAAAGATCCAATTTATAGTAACGACGACATACAAAATATCCTGAGAATAAACTTTAAAAATGTATAAAATCACTGTTTATTCCCCAGAAAATTTTGTAAGTTTTTAAACAGGAGATATACCATTTTTACCAAAGGAAAAAAAATTAATACTATGAAGAATACAATTTCTCACAACAGAGGGTGGGGTGAATGAGAAGTAACTAAAGAAAACAATCATCAAGGACATCTGAAAAAATAAAGGCAAAAAGAATATCAAAGAAAATGGTATAAGTAACAAAAAGAAAAATGTACCCTACCACATATCAAAGGTATAACAACTAAAATATGTGGTTCTGGCATGGCAATTAATAGACAGCTTAATAAAACAATAGAAAACACAAAGTCCCAAGTATACTAAAGAATTAGACTATGACCGGGGCGCCTGAGTGGCTCAGTTGGCTAAGTGTCCCACTTCAGCTCAGGTGAGTTTGAGTCCCGCATCAGGCTCTGTGACGACAGCTCAGAGTCTGGAGCCTGCTTCGGATTCTGTGTCTCCTTCTCGCTCTCTCTGCCCCTTCCCTGCTAACACTCTGTCTCTCTCTCAAAAATAAATAAACATTTAAAAAAAATTAGACTATGACTAGTAACCACTTTAGAAAAGAATCACCTCACACTTTACACCAAAATAAATTCCAAACAGATTATAAACAAATTGAAAAGATGAAAACAATAGAACATATGAAATCTTTTAACCAAAAACAGAAACAAGTCTTTATGTGAACTTGATGACATTAAAAATAGAAACTGGAGAGACACCTGCATGGTTCAGTTAAGCGTTTGACTTCAGCTCAGCTCACAATCTCTCGGTCTGTGAGTTCAAGCTCTGCATCAGGCTCCATGCTGACAGCTCAGAGCCTGGAGCCTCCTGAGCATCCTCTTCTCCTGTGCCCCTGCCCTACTGGTATTGTCTCTCAAAAATGAATAAACATTAAAAAAAAAAAAAAGAAAGGAAGGGAAAAAAAGACACTGGAAAAATTTAACGGCAATCTGGGGGGAAAGTATGTATTAATAATATTACAATGTTAATATCCTACTTATAAAGCAGTCTTAGAATTCATTAAAGGGTAGCATCCTAATAAAAAATGACTGAAGACCAGAAATAAATACAAAACGTTCAATCTCACCTGAAGTCAAATTAAAATGAGATACTATTTTCTCTCAGATCAGCAAAAATACAAACAAATGGATAAACAAACAGAAATTCTCCTCTAATTTTTTTAAACCTAAATATATCTAGAAAATTTCTCATTAAGCAGAGATTTAATTTACTCTTTTTACTCACGACACAATCTTTTATTGTATTATAGTGATGGACATTTAAGGTAGCTTTCAGCCTCTTTTTCCAATGTAGAATCATAGCTGTCATCTTTCTACATACAAACTGGCTTGTGTGTGTGTGTGTGTGTGTGTGTGTGTGTGTGTGAGAGAGAATAGTTCCCAGAAGTGGGATGTAGTTAAAGAGCATACATAGGTGAATATGATAAATTTTTGATAGATGTTACTCAACTGCCCACTAAAGCATTCTACCAATATATACAAATACCAATAGGGTGAGTTCCTGGTTTTTTTTTTAAGGTTTACTTATTTATTTTTAAAATATTTATTTATTTTTGAGAGAGAGACAGAGTGTAAAAGGGGGAGGAGGAGAGAGGGAGGGAGACACAGAATCCAAGTAGACCCCAGGCTCTGAGTTGTCAGCACAGAGCCCAACACGCGGCTTGAACCCATGAACCACGAGATGACCTTAGCCAAAGTTGGACGTGTAACTGACTTACCCAACCAGACACCCCCAAAGGTTTATTTATTTTTGAGAGTGTGCAAGCAGGGCAAGGGCAGAGAGAGGGGGGTACAGAGGATCCCAAGTGGGTTCTGCAATGAGAGCGGCCAGCCGGATGTGGGGCTCAAACTCACAAACCATGAGATCATGACCTGAGCCGAAATCAGACACTCAACTGACTGAACTACTCATGCGCCCTGGGTTCTTGTTTTTAAGAACTTCTCCGGGGCACCAGGGTGGCTCTGTCAGTTAATTGTTCGACTCTTTATCTCAGCTCAGGTCATGATATACATACAAAGAGCTCTGAAAGAGGAGGCTGAAAAAATGTCCAAACTTCGGACTCTCCAAAATCTGGCCCTACCTTCCTCTACTGCTTCACCTTTTTCTGCCTGCATGTTTGCACTACATCCTCATCCCCAAAATAAATGCTCTAGTTATTATAAATGACTAGTAGCTCACCCAATCTTTCAGGTGCCTTTATGCCTCTGGACCGTTATACACAGTGCTTCGGCTTTTCCAGTCATATTTCAATAGTCAACACCTATTCCACTTTCATGACTGAGCTGAAGTTACAATTAGTGATGCCCTAATCTCACACAATACACACACACTCAACTTTCTGAACAAGGAAGAATTCACAACTTTCATTCCCAGCACTACCACAGCAGATGTGTCTATGACAGCAACTATAAAAAATTTACTCTAAAGTTGAGGATGCTATAAGGAATCAAGTATCTATAAAACACCATAAAATGTCCCATTCTTTCTGTAGACACATAACAGGGGTTATACAAACCTGGAGTTTTTATCCCATTTTGAGACTATCTCAAACAATTCAGTAAAAATAAATGTTGGTTTTATACAAAAGCCTTTAGAATCATACAAAAATTAAAAATAATCTAGTTTATTTCAACCTAAGTGAAATACAGATTCTAAAGAATTAAAGATTCCACATTTCTCAAAGCAGGGAGCAAGTTAAAGTATATCACAGTCTAGAGAGATTTTTGTTCCATACTGCTGTAAGCCTATCACTTACAACAATGCCTAATATATAACAGAAACTCAATAAATGTTTGCTGTGTAACAGAACTGTTTTTATCATGATAAAAAATTACACATACCAAGAGTGTACTTTAAGAACAACAAGAATCTCAAAGACTAAACAGAAGCTTCAAGTATTTTTGATGCTGGCAACAGATCACTCCAAATTAAATGTCCAATCCTCTTCCTTCAACCTCAAATGGTAATGCTGGTCTCTCCCTACTGCTATTCCAAAGAACATCCCGTACTGAAACTTTCAAATTTATTCATACCAACGATCTTTATAATCATTTTATCAAGTAAGAAAATTTAAAAAATTTGTTATGGAAAAAATATATTATTTATACAGGCAGTACTCTTTTTGAACTACAGCAGAGAACCATGAAAAAGACCTTGCAAGTTGAGCAATCTTATTAATCAAAGGGGGGGAAATCACAATTGTTCTGTAAACTTTAAAATTTTTGTCATTAACATTTAAAAACATTTAAGACTCATATACTCTCAATTATAGCACAACAAAATGAAAAGTACTGTGTGACTAGTATTTACTATTTTAGAATTTAAAACATAAGAAACCTTGATAGAGTGTTCTATTTCTTTCAAAAAATATTTACCAAAAGTAGACAGTTCTTGTCTTCTCATTTTCCTCATACAATTGATGATACAGAATAAGCATATTTTCTATGCCTTGGAAAGCTGTCTTAATCCTTTCGAAGTTTGGTTCAGCTTCCCAACATATTTACACCAGAAATTTCCCCTATCAATCTTATCAAATATTTCCAAGAGTTTCTTTAATGTGAAATTTTGCCAGGGTCATTTCCTCTGAGACATCTTGATCCTTTCTGTCACAACAACCTTCCTCATTTCGATTAATAAATTCACCTTTACTAAGTTCCTACGGCTTCATATGTACACTGTTCTGTTATGATTACTTCACGATCCTGTCTTTTATCACACTAAGTTATTGATGGGATTGCATTCAAAAATAGACCTATCACACATTAAATTGCTGATGATCATAATTACTTGCTCTATTAATCACTGGAATCTGGGTGGAAAGTTCACTGCATTATCCCTACCTGCTCTAGCAGCTTAATCCATGCTGATTCTGAAAAAAACCAACCTTCACTAACAATAAAAAGTTCTTCATTCTCTTTGTACTTAATTTTCTTTTACGCAGCAACTAAATTCAACAGTTATGAATGCTAGCCAAAATGATGGAGTTCTGTTCCAATTACAATTAAATATTAATAATGTTAGGGGCACCTGGGTAGCTCAGTTGGTTGCACATCAGACTTGATTTTGTCTCAGGTCATGATCTCACAGGTTTGTAGATTCCAATCAAGTCCCACATGGGGTTCTGCATTGACAGCACACAGCCTGCTTGGTATTCTGCCTCTCTGCCTCTCTCTGCCCTTCCCCCATGCTCTCTCTCAAAATAATTTTTTAAAAAATTTTTACTAGATAAGTATTAAAGCGATTTTACCTTGTTTTTTCATATTCTTCCAACATTTTCTTTTGTATACTATGTTTCTTTACTTATTTGGAAGAGTGCATGCATGTGCAGGAGAGGGGCAGAGAGAGAGAGGGAGAGAGAAACCCAAGCAGGTTCCTCACTATCAGCACAAAACCCAACACAGGGCTCAATCCCACAAACCGCAAGATCATGACCTGAGCCAAAATCAAAAGTTTGGATGCTTAACCAACTGAGCCACCCAGATGCTCCTTTTTCCAACTTTTCCAATATAGTTCATACCTTCTGTATGCTGCTGTACCTGCTGTACCTTCATGCAGGTCTAGCTCTTACCCTATCTCCATTTGCCTGACACTATTTTCAAATCTTCATGACATCCAATTACTCAGATTTAGTGATACCACTTTTCATTTCCTTGCTGCACTTCCATCTTTGTTGGTTAGTTCTCTACTTTGATTATGAAGTTTTATAAAATGAAACAGAGATTTACCACTAGAAGACAAGGAAGTAACACAACTGTATACTGTGCTGTCTGTGCAAGAACTGAATTAACGGGGACACAATGACCAATCTCCAACAGACTCTGAGAAAAGTAACATTACTGGTCACTGCTCATGATGGACATCTGTTAATCACACAGTGATGTGAACTGAAGAGCGAACACAGTCTGGGAGTTCACATACCATGCTAAATGATATCTGAAATGTGTTGGTAGGGGATTGGTATTATTTAACAAAACCATGGCAAAAGAAATCCAAGCAAAGTGACAACTAAACAAAGAAATAATTTAAGTAGCTAAATATGTAAAGTATTTGCTGTCAAATACATGATAGGTCTCAAGAAAGGCTATAAACATCAGTACTGTTCCATTCTAGTCACTGATATGCTGAGAATTTACTAACAGACCTTAAGCAAGAAATTTAACTCCTTTGGGTCTCAAATTATTCAAACCATATAATTAATGAAATGGGTCTATAAGATCCTAAAAGTTCTCTCCAAACTTTGAAACTTAATGCTAGCAATTCACTTCAATTGAGGCACAAACTAAAAACTCAAATTGTTATAATGGAGAATGAAAACTGATAAGGACACAATAAAAGTAGATTTCATTCTCTCTCCATAAGTGCATTTCCTAACTAAAAGATTTAAAAAAATTTTTTTTTAATGTTTTATTTATTTTTGATACAGAGAGAGACAGAGCATGAGAGGGGGAGGCGCAGAGAGAGAAGGAGACACAGAACCGGAAACAGGCTCCAGGTTCTGAGCTAGCTGTTAGCACAGAGCCCGACGCGGGGCTCGAACCCACGAACGTGAGATCTGACCTGAGCCGAAGTCGGAGGCTTAACCGACTGAGCCACCCAGGCGCCCCTAAATGATGTTTTTAATACAGTAACAAGTCCCTCCTATAAAACAGAATCATATTGGGGCAACTTAGTGGCTTAGTCAGCTTAGTGTCTGACTCTTGATTTTGGCTCAAGTCATGATCTTGCAGCTTGTAAGATTGTGCCCCGTGCCAGGCTCTGTGCTGGTAGCACAGAGTATGCTTGGGATTCTCTCTCCCTCTCTTTCTGCCCCTCTTCCCCTCTTGTAGATTCTCTCTCTTTCAAAATAAATAAACATTTTAAAATAATAAAAAATAAAATAGAATCAAGTCTATCTTTTTTCATATTTTTATTCATTGAAAAATGTAAAGGCAATTAAACAAAATAATTATTTCCAATGAAATTACTTTGACATAAACTAAAAATAAATAGGCTTGACTTCTCCATAAAAATAAGTGTAGTGTATATTTAGCATTTCTGATTCATATTTCATGTGCTACCAGCATGCTTTATTAGTAGTGTTTCTTAAATGCTATGTACAATAGGGGCACCTGGTGGCTCAATCAGTTAAGCGTTCAACTTCACCTCAGGTCATGAGCTCACAGTTCGTGGTTTAGACACCTGTGTCCAGCTCAGTGCTGACAGCTCGGAGCCTGGAGCCTGCTTCAGATTCTCTGTCTTCCTCTCTCTCTGCCCCTCCCCTGCTAGCGCTCTCTCTCTTTCAAAAATGAATAAAACTGTAAAAAATATTTTTAATGCTACGTAGAATTTAAAAAAAGTTCTAGGTAGAAGCAACTAAGCTGGATTTTACAAATTTTAATTCTATAAAATGAAGCAACTGAATTAATATCAAGTTCAGAAATATTCTGAACTGAGCCATTAGAAATATATTATTAGGGGAGGACCTTGGTGGCTCAGTCAGCTGAACATCTGGCTCTGGCTCAAGTCATGATCTCAGAGTTATGATTTCAAGCCCCACATCAGGCTCTCTGCTCTCAGTGCAGAGCCCACTTCGGATCCTCTGCCCCCTTCGTTTCTGCACCTCCCCTACTTGCTCTATCTCTCTCAAAAATAATTTGTCAAAAAAATAAAGTATTTATTAGGGGTGTCCTGTTGGCTAAGTCAGTAAAGCATGCAACTCATGATATTAGGGTCATGAGTTGAAGCCCTATGTTGGGTGTAGAGTTTACGTTAAAAAAAAATTAAGGTTAAAATTGAAAATAAATAAGCAAATAACAAAAGCTTTAAAAAAATTTTTTAAAGAAATGTATGAAGACTCACACTTACCAATAAATGGTGTTGGGAAAAGTGGACAACTATAAGAGAAGTAATTAAAATGAACCACTATCTTACACCATTACAGAAAAATAAACTCAAAATGTCTTAAAGACTTGAATATAAGACCTGAAACCATGAAACTATTGGAAGAAAAACAGACAACAGGCCCTTGACATCACTCTTACTGGTATTTTTCTGGATCAGTAACCTCAGGCAGGGCAACGAAATCTTATAAAATGAACAAATGGATATTCATCAAGCTAAAAAGCTTTTGTAAGGCAAAGGAAAACATCAACCAAACAAAAAGACAACCAACTAAATGGGAGTAGATATTTGCAAATTACACATCTGATAAAGGGTTAATATGTAAAATATATTTCACACCCATATTACACCTATATACCTAATATTTTTAAAAAACCAATTTAAATAATAGGCAAAAGGCTTAGACATTTTTCAAAAGAAGACATGCAGATGGCCAACAGGGACATGAAAACATGGTAGACAACACTAATCACCAGGGAAGTGCAAATCAAAACCATAATGTGCTATAAACTCACATCTGTCAAATTAGTTATTATCAAAAATACAGAAAATAACAAGTGTTGGCAAGGACACAGAGAAAAGGGAATCCTTGTACAGTGTCAGTGGAAATGTAAATTGGCGGGGCACCTGGATGGTTCGTCAGTCTGTTAGACCTTTTTCCCTCCACTGTGAGTCACCAAGAGTAGAATCCAGGAACACAAACGGAGTTGGTTAATGGGTTTATTTTAGTTTGGCAGAATGGCCCCAGAATGGCCCCTTCCAAGTAGCTGGAAGTCCTCGGAAGAAAGTCCTGCCGAGCAGGAGCCCAGGGTTTTTATGGGCTTTGGTGAGGCAAAATAAGTTATCATTTAGTTAACCAAATACAACTACAGCATTTCATTATAGCCATTATATTGTATATATAGTATTACATTGTAATTAATACACAGACGTTAGTTTTGACAGAAACCTGTTATATTAAAGTTCTTAGTCTTTTAAAATGACCAACCATAGTAAGGCACCTAAGATGTCTAGGTGTCTAGGGGCTAGGTGACATTAACCTCACCTTGGACTCTGCATCGGCCAGCACTTATTAAAGGGGTAGGTTGCTTAACAGAATCTTGAAAAACAAGTTAAACTTTAGGTCACAATGTTCATTATCGAGTTACATTTTTAGAGTCTTTCCAGAGCCCAGTTGCTCAACCTTTAATTATTTACCAGAATGAAAGTGGGAGAGTGAAACAATGGTTGGTATTTTAGGGTCCAGTTTGACCCAAAAAGGTAGGTTCTTACAAGCTGAGCATCCGACTTTGGCTCAGTTTGAGTTCAAGCCCCCCATGGGCTGCTTGGAATTGTCTCTCCTTCTCTCTGCCCCTCCCCTGCTTGTTCGTTCTCTCTCTCTTGCACATGTGCTCTCTCAAAATAAATAAACTTAAAAAAAGAAAAAGAAACTACCTAATCAGAACAAGAGAGAAAAAAAGATTAAAAAAAATGAGCAGAGCCTCAGAAACCCATATGACAATAGCGAAAGGAACAGTGTTCATGTCATCAGAGTCCCAAAAGGAGAAAAAAACTGTAGCGCAGAAAGAGTACTTAAAGAAATAATGGCTGAAAACGTTGCAAATTTAGAAAGTGATATATATCTGCAAATTCAAGCTAAGCAAATCCCAAACAGGATAAATCTACAGATATCCATACCAAGACACTCACAATAAAACTGCTGAAAACTAAACACAAAGAAAAAAATCCTTAAAACAGCCAGAGAAAAATAACATATATCTTATCATTGCAGATTTCTCATCGAGAATCTTTATCAAAAAAAGAAGAAAACACTTTTAAAGTACTGGAAGAAATGTCACCCCAAAAGCTACATATAATGAAAATACCCGTTAGAAATAAAGATATTCTCTGATGAAGCATTCAGTGCCTGCAAACTTCCTCTACAAGAACTGTTAAGAAAGGTTTTTTATTCAAAAGTGAAATAACAGAAGAAAATTTAGATTAGGAAGGAAGAAAGAACAAAATTGGTAACAATCTGAATAAATATAACTATGTATTAAATACAGTCCAATCTTCTACACTTGAGTTCCTTTACATATGTTTGACAGCTAAATGTAAAAATTATAACATTAAGAGACAGGGATTTGTTATGTAGATAATGACAACAACATAAAGGTAAAGGGTAAAACAGCCTATATGGTGAGATACAAATTTCCATAAAGTGAAAAATATTGATTCTAAGAAACTACTCTCTAAATGTTAAATACTTTATGAATCCATTTATGACATTCTAAAAAAGACAAAACTACAGTGACAGAAAACAGAACTGTGGTGGACAGTGGTTAAGAGGAAATGAAGAATAGGACAACAAAGGGATAGTGTGTGGGAGTTTCTTGGGGTGACACAATTGTTATTAATCCAGTTTGTGGCGGTGCTTATAGGAATCTAGAACTGTGCTTAAAATTATATAATTTTATACCAGATATGACAAAAGGAATTTTAGCTAGCATATGTTCATCTCTAAATTAAAAATACATATAGGGGAGCCTGGGTGGCTCAGTTGGTTAAACATTCCACTTTGGATCCAGTCATGATCTCATGGTTTGTGAGTTTGAGCCCAATGTCAGGCTCTGTGCTGACAGCTTGGAGCCTGGAGCTGCTTTGGATTCTGTCTGTCTGTCTGTCTGTCTCTCTCTCTCTCTCTCTCTTTCTCTGTCCCTCTCCCATTGGCGCAAGGGTGCACATGGACACGTGTTTTCTCTCAAAAATAAAGAGTAAAAAAAAATTTTAAATACATATATGCATGCAGGATAAATGTACATATAATTATAAATAAATACACTGAGTAGTGACAGTACAAGAGATTTTTATCTTTCCTTTATACTTTTTTAAATCATTCAAATCATCTACAATGTCTAAATGCTGCCCTCAGAATAAAAATAAAATATTCAAAAATAACCAAAATATACTTAATTAAGCTAAAAAAAATGCCACTTCAATACAGCTTCCTAATACTACTTGGAAACAATAAATGAGAACACTGCAAAGTATTCTGTGATCTCCAAGTGTAAAGCTAATCATAATAGCAGGCAGCAGCAACTGCAATCCGCTTCCTCGAGTCTCTTTCAGAACCAATCTCTCTCAAAATTTCTAATAGATACAGCTGACCCTCTAACAACATGAGGATGGGGGCAGTGACTGCTCCCACAGTCAAAAATACACATATAACTTTTGACTCCCCAGAAACTTAACTACTAATAGCCTACTGTACTAGAAGCCTTGCCAATAACATTAACGTTCTATTAACACATACTGTGCGTATTATATGTATCATATACTGTATTCATACAATAAAGCTAAAGAAAAACATTATTAAGAAAATATAAGGAAGGGAAATTACATTTCCAGAATTATACTCTATTTATCAGATAAAATCTGAGTATAAGTGAACCTATGAAGTTCAAACCGACACTGTTGAAAGGTCAACTTTGAGAGGATGGAAGAGTAAGGAAGCACCAAGATTCTGTCTCTCCACCTAGAGAATATAATGTCTGATTATATCATCAGACAGGCATAATCTGTCTGATATAACTGTTTTTTTGGAACTCTAGAATCCACTGAAAGCTTGCAACTTTCACTGAGTAGGTTTGGAAGGGGAATTTTTCATCAATTTCAGCCTTTAGCACGGGAGCAGTTACCCATCCTCCACCTCCAACTACATGGCAGTTTTATGTACATTCTAGAAGCAGCTTGTGAGAGTAGGGTGAGAAAAAATTACTGTGCCCTCCATGTATTGGAGATCTGTGCCCTAATTCCTCATTGTTGCTTCTGATCACAAAAATGAAGACAGAGGCATAAGGTCATTTTTGTTGCACCAACTCCAATTGCTACAAGTCCCTCCTTTTTTTGCCTGTACTCTTCGCTTCCCCTTCATTTTTCTCAATTTTCCCCTTTGGGAGCCAGACATTAAAGGCTAGGTCATTCAGGGGCGCCTGGGTGGCTCAGTCGGTTAAGTGTCCGGCTGCAGCTCAGGTCATGATCTCACGGTTCGTGGGTTCGAGCCCCGCATCAGGCTCTGTGCTGACAGCTAGCTCAGAGCCTGGAGCCTGCTTCAGATTCTGTATTTTCCTCTCTCTGACCCTCCCCTGCTCGCGCTGTCTCTATCTCTCAAAAATAAATAAAAAACAGAAAAAAAATTAAAAAAAAAAGACTAGGACATTCAAAAGCAACTGCACATACAGAAGAAATCAGAAACTCTCCACACATATCCAGGGGAAAGCAGTAACTGAGAAAAAAGCCGAGATCTTTAAATGACACCTCAGGCTGATCCTAATCACAAAGACAGACTACAACAGTCAAAAAAAACAAAATATTCTGGAAAAGAGGGGAATCTGATTTTCAGAATTACCAAATTATTAGACTGAACTGTCCAATTTTCAATAACAAAAAAAAAAAAATCACAGAAAACAAGAAAACCCAGCCTATACAAAGGAAAAAAACTTAAAAGGAACTATTCCCTGGAAAAGACCTTATGGTAGACATACTAAACAAAGACATTAAAATATCTTATTTCTCTAATGTTTACTTACTCATTTTAAGAAAGATTTAGAGCACAAGCAGAGGAGGGGCAGAGATAGAGGGAAAGAGAGAATCTCAAGCAGGCTTCATACTTGTCAGCACAGAGCCAGACAGATGGGCGTGAATTCACTAACTGTGAATCGTGATCTGAGCCGAAATCAAGAGTTAGACCCTTAACTAAGCCACCCAGGATCCCCTAAAATAACTGTCTTAAAGGAGTGCCTGAGTGGCTCAGTCAGTTGTGTGTCCAAATCTTGATTTTGGTTCAGGTCATGATCTCACAGTTATGAGACTGAGCCCTGCACTCAGTGTAGAGCCTGCTACGGATTCTCTCCCTTTGCCCCTCCTCCACTTCGGCTCACGTGTTCTGTCTCTAAAAAAAAATAATAAATAAATGTCTTAAAGATGCTCAAGAAAGTAAAGGAAGATATGGAGAAAAATCAAGAAAACAATGTACAAACAAAATAGAAATATCAACAGATAGAAAATATAAGGAAACCAAAAAGAAATTCTACAGATGAAAAGTATAAGAACTTGGGGCACCTGGGTGGCTCAGTCGGTTGAGCATCCAACTTCGGCTCAGGTCATGATCTCGCTATTCGTGGGTTCGAGCCACACGTCAGGCTCTCTGCTGGCAGCTTAGAGCCTGGAGCCTGCTTCCAATTCTGTGTGTCTCTCTCCCTCTGCCCTTCCCCTGTTCATGATCTGTCTCTCTCTGTCTCTCAAAGATAAATGTTTAAAAAAAAAAAAAGAAAGAAAGAAAAGTATAAGAACTGAAAATTTGTGCAAATTAACACACTCTTAAGCAACTGAAGGACCAAAAAAGAAATCACAAGGGAAATTAGAAAATAACTGAGACAAATGAAAACAAAAATACAAAATATCAAAACTTATGGGGGGCGCCTGGGTGGTTCAGTCAGTTAAGCTTCCAACTTCGGCTTAGGTCATGATCTTGCGGCTCTTGAGTTCAAGCCCTGCACTGGGCTCTGAGCTGTCAGCCTGGTCTTGGAGCCTGCTTCTGTGTCTCCCTCTCTCTCTCTGACCCTCCCCCGTTCATACTCTGTCTCTCTCTCTCAAAAATAAACCTTAAAAAAATTGTTTTAAAGAAAGGGAACATGCCCTTAAGAAAATATACATGGGGTGAAGCAAACACAGTGCTGGGAGATAATTACAGCTATAATCACTTACCTTATAAAATAAGGAAGATCTCCGATCAACAATGTAATGTTACACCTTATGGAACTAAAAAAAGAGCAAGCTAAACCCAAAACAAGCAAGGGAAAGGAAATTTCTTAAATTGGAGAATTTTTAAAAATAGAGAATAGAGGGGTGCCTGGGTGGCTTAATCGGGTTAAGCATCCGACTTTGGCTCAGGTCATAATCTCACGGTTCGTGAGTTCAAGCCCCACGTCGAGCTCTGGGCTGACAGCTAGCTCAGACCCTGGAGCCTGTGTTCGGACTCTTTGTCTCCCTCTCTCTCTCTGACCCTCCCCTGCTCATGCTGTCTCTCTCCCTCTCAAAAATAAATAAAACATTTAAAAACATTTTTAATTAAAAAAATTTTGAAAAATAGAGAATAGAAAACAAAGAAAACTTAATGGGACCCAAAGCTGATACTTTAAAATACCAGCAAAACTGACAAACTATTTTTTAATGTTTATTTCTTTTTGAGAGAAACAGAGCAGAGAGAGAGAGAGGGAGACACAGAATCTGAAGCAGGTTCCAGGCTCTGAGCTGTCAGCACAGAGCCCAACACGGGGCTCAAACTAGCAAACCATAAGATCATGACCTGGGCCGAAGTCAGACACTTAACTGAGCCACTCAGACACCCCAAAATTGACAAACTTTAGCTACACAGACTATGAAAAGAGAGAAAATACTCAAATTACTAAAATAAAAGGTGAAAGTGGAAACATTAATGGTTATGCAGAAATGGACTATAACAGAGTATTATGAATAATTTTACACCAATAAATTGGACAATCTACATAAAATAGACAATTTCCTAGAAATACAAAACCTACCAAGACTAACTTGTGAAGAAACAGAAAATCTGAATAGACCTATTACTAGTAAGAACATTGAATCAGTAAACAAAACTCTCCTAAAAAGGAAAAGTCCTGGGCTTGATGACTTCACTGGTGAATTCCAAAAAAAAAAAACATTTAAAGAAAAATACCAATCCTTCTCAAACTTCTCCCAAAAAAGCAAAAATTAGAGAACAACCTAATACATTCTTTGAGGTCAGGAGTACTCTGATACCAACGTCAGACAAAGGCACCACAAAAGTACTAGCAAAGCAAATTTGGCAACATATTAAAAAATTATATACCATGACTAAGTAAAATTTCTTTCTAAAATGGAAGGATGGTTCAACATATGAAAACGAATCAACAGGGGCACTTGAGTAGCTCGGTCAGGTAAAGTGTCCGACTCTTGATTTCAGCTCACAGTTGTTAGATCCGGCCTCACCTCAGGCTCCATGCTGAATGTGGAGCCTCCTTAAAATTTTCTCTCTCTACCTCTGTTCTGTCCCCTGCTCATGCAGACAGGTTCACTCTCTCACTCAAATAAAGATAAATAATGTACAATGGGTAAAATGGGGAACCTGGCTGGCTCAGTTGCCTACAACTCTTGATAAGAGTTCAAGCCCCACGTTGAGTGGTATTTATTTACGTAAATATATAAAACTTGAAAAAAACAGGTAAGATGGTAAATTTTCTTTTATGTGTATTCTACCACTATTTTATTTTTTAAAAGGCAAAATAACTTTCCAGATGTACAAAACCTGGAAGAATTCATCACCAGCATATCAGCCCAACAAGAAGTATTAAAGATACTTCTTTCAAAAAAAAAAAAATGACACCACATGGGAATCACAGTTTACCTCAAAGAAATGAAGAGTACTAGAAATATAAATATCTGACTGTAAAAATTATAAATATATTGCCTCTCAATTCCAAATCCACTCCTCTTTGCCCTGCTTTGCAATAATGGAGCTGATACCTGTAAACATTTCTTCTCTGCCAGCTGGCAAAATATTAACCTTTTCAACAGATGGCACTGGAGGAATTCTCCAGACAGAAGTGGGTTCTCTTCCCCTTACAGTGTGCTCTAACCTGCTCATTCCAGCAAACAATGCCATGAAAAATACTCAACAGCCCTTTCCCCAAGCACCAACTTCCCATCAAGTCTCAGCGACACATATGCAACCCCATGGGTAGTTTCCTGGAAGTTTTGTCAGCACCTTAGGCTGACGGCTGCGCAAGTTTCTGCAGCACTCCTATGGGCCACAGTTCTCAAAGAACTACGCCAGTGTTCCAACTGGCTTCTTAGATTGAGAAAGGGGCTTCCTAGTAACTTTTCTCAGTACCTCAAAAGTGAGTTTCTTGTTTAATGAAAATTTACAGCTCTTCACGCTTCTCCAGCATCCAGCGTAACACACCCTTTCCAACAAGATCTGAATCTTGGCCTTGAAGCTGGAAAATGGAGCATCTTCCAGATTCGTTCCAGCCATCCCTGCTACCATGCCCCAGCCTTAGAGGCAGTGGCTGCTCCCTCTATTGTGTATACTTTACAGTTGTCTTTCCCCTCTAGGGTTAATTCTTTGTTACTAGTTAATAATTCTTTTTTTTTGTTGGTTAATACATCTTTATATTAAACTTTACCTGTTCAAATTACTGTCTGGTTTCTGATCTCTGATATAGAATTGGTACTGGCAGTCATCACAGTAAACATACCTACAAAGATGGGATTTGGAGATTGACTTGGTTATGCCCTCTGGCTTAAACAGGAAACAGGATGCTAATAACCCCTGGCATGCAGTGGCATCACAGTTAATCAAGCTATCAACCGCGGTTGACTGTGATGAGGTGCCAACAGAAGCAAGCACCTTAGGACCCCAAACGGCAATTGTACAGAACTGTTAAAGGCAGCAGTGATGACTACAAGGTCTGTTATATGAGATGGATTCTCTAAGTGCTCTTGAACAGGTACACAAAAAATAAGTTCAAGTCCATTAACTGTCAGATTAAATCCAGTCTAAAAAATAGCACTTTCATGACAGTATTAAAGAAATCTCAGGGGCACCTAACTGGCTCAGTCGTCTGAGCATCTGAATTTGGCTCAGGTCATGATCTCGAGGTTCAGGAGTTCAAGCTTCATATCACACTCTCTACTATCAGCACCAAGCCTGCTTTGGATCCTCTGTCTCTCTCTTTCTCTGCTCCTCCCCCACTCACACACATGTGCACACTCTCAAAAATAAGTAAGCTTTTTTAAAAATCTCAAAAAACATCTTATTCTTATAACCTCAGATTTCATATTGCTAAAAATCAAATGCAAAAATTGTGCAAAGAGCTGAATTATAGCATTAAATGAATTTATAGTCTAAGTTTCTTATGTGAAAATAAGAGCAATAACTAGTAAAAAAAAAAAAAAAAAAATTGGACCCTGAAACTTGGAATGGGAACATGGGAACATGTGGTCAAATCAGAATTAAAAAAACTTCACCTCTCCAGTGGCAGTAACTTACTCTTCTGTATACAGAGAGCTGCTTTCCTTTGCTGAAAATCCTGTGATATTGTTATGTTCTGCAAATGACTGGGAGGAGGATGCTCATTCTCCTCAAGATCAACTACAACCAATCCTGATGACACTACATCCATAACTAGGTTCAAATCTCAGCATGTACCGAGGAACAGGTACATATATGTTATGACCCAAGAGAAAACAGCTTAAACACTAAAAAATGCCAAAATTATGTTAGTACATAAAGGAAAAAACCTGAGGAATATGTGTGAAAATAGATACTAAACGGTATTAGATCAACAAGGTTAGAATTCATTAATATGAGTGAGCTTACCATAGATTCTATGATAACTTGTGCAGTTAGAGAGGACCCTAATAGCCTACTTGTTGACTGAAACTTACACTCAACAACAGAGCTGTAATCATTAAGGAAATGTATATCAAAATTATTCTAACACTGACAATGAATATTAAATGAGGTTTAATGAGGTTTAGATACTAGAGTTCCACTGGCATTATGTGGAAGAGGAAATCCAAAGGTTTAGGGAGACAGGAACATTGAATAGATGTATCCTCTGCAACCTACTACCCAACTACATTCCCTGAGAAGGCCCAGAAGACACTATAATTAGTGAAGGAAGCACCACATACTTGAAAAGCTGTGTGGCTGCTCTCTTTTGAAAGTCAAGTATGACTTCAAGGAATATCATCACTGAGATGAGCGCCCTTTTCTCACTGAGGATGATGGGATCCCAAAGTAGCAGAGGCCAAGTGGCAGCACTTAACTCCAAAGATAAGGGCAGCAAGGACATACCGGTAATCAGAATGCTTTGGCCCGCAGGGATCTTTGGCAGTGGCTAATTGATCACGATGTTCCTAGGAATGAAATAGATGGGCAGTTTAATCTATATAACAGAAAAATTCCTAAATCTGGTGGCCAAAAACCGACTTGAGTCATCATAGTGCAAGTCGTGGGCATTTGTCCAGTTTCCAGACTGGGTCAATTCACAGACCCACAGCATTTTGTAACTGAGGAGAGACGGGGTCCTCATGACGAAAAGCTTCTGCACCATTATGACAAGTACACACCATGAATTTTCCTCCAAGCCTTCCTCAAAGGGAGGAAACCATTTAGTAGAGCAGTGGTTTTTAAGCAGGGGCAATGTTGCTTCCCAAATCTAGAAAAGCTGGTGAAATCTGGAGGCATTTTTGGTCATTAAAACCAGGGAGCTCTACTGACATCTAGTGGGTAGAGGCCAGGGATGTTGTGAACTATCCAGCAATGTACACTACAACCACTACAACAAAGAATTATCTGGTCTTAAAAGCCTAAGATTAGTTACCTCCCTGATCTCATCTCCTACTACTCACTATCTTACTCATCTACCTTCAGCTATCACCTTTTTGCTGTTCATAAAATATACACAGCATTCTCCTGCCTCACAAACTTTGGCTCTGTTGTACCCTCTACCTGGAATGTTCTTGCTCTTAGATATCCACATGGCTGGCTTTCTCATTCCCTTCAGATTTTGCTAAAATGCTTCTATCTAAAATCAAAATTCCACTTCCACCACAGCACAATATATACCCTTTTTCTACTTTATGATTCTTTATAGAAGTGTTCCATTTAAAACATTCTGCATTATTTGACTAACAGTTCTCTCCCCTCAACAGAATATAAACTCCGTTAAGAGCAGAGATTTTCTCCATTTTATTCATTACTGTATTCTCAATTCCTACAATGGTTCCTTGTGCATAACAGACACTCAAACATTTGTTGAAAGGAAGCATGAATAGTGACTGGATGGAAATTAGGGATGTGGAGCACTGAGGAATTCTAAGATGACTCCTAAAGTGGTTATCTGCTTTTATCTGCTGAGTACCACATTCTTCTGAAAATAGTCACTTATGATCACCATATATTTTGAACACTTCTTCCTTTTTAAAAATGTTACTATTTTTAATGTTGTCAAATCAGTTATTCTTTTGAATTATCTTTTAAAAAGGCATTCCCTGTATCAAGAGGTTATATTTACCTATATTTTCTTTGGGGAATAGTTTCATTTCCTTATATCCATATATTCAATCCCTCTAGAATTTGTTTTGGTATCTAGAGGAAAAGATATAACTTTATCTTTTGCCCAAATGACCATCAAACTGTCCGAACACAATTTAAAGAATAACTTTTAACTATATTCTTATATAAAGACATGAATCTTGTTATTTTTAATAATTTGAGCATACCTATAGCAGTATTATATTCAAGATCCTGTAGAATAAGGAACCCACATCCCCTACTCCTCCACTCTTCCAATACTCTTCTGTCTTTCACATAGTTATAATTCCTAGTGAACTTCATCATCACTGTTTTCTCAAATTCTACCTCCCTCACAATGAAAAAGAAAAACAAAATCCTGTTGGGAAACTGACTGATATAATAATAATAATTTTATGAGACATATATTTTTATTATATTGGATTTCCCATCCAGGAATACAGTATATCACTTATTTTTTTTCAAGAACCATCAAAGCATAATGGTTACAGATTCTCTGGAATTTGGAGTAACACAGCCTGAATGAGTTCCGATCCCATTATTCTTTATCCTAGCACTTAAATTACCCTGACAAGGCACTTTACCCTCAAACATAACACTGTATCATAAGATCATTTGGCGGATTAAATGAATTAAGAAGTATTTAAAACAATGTTCATAAAGATTACTTACTGTTGTGACTATTATTTTTTTTATTACCATGTCCTTAGGTAAACTCTTGTCATTTTAAGTCTCATACTTAATTAGGTTTATCCTAAGAATTTTTAATTTTTTATTGCTTTTTGAATCACTTTTTAAAAATATTGATTCTCCAACTATTTACAGTCAAAATTATTAAGTTTTGTGGGATTTAAAAAAACATTTTAATGTTGTAACTAGACATTTTACAATTTCCTGTTATAATCCTAATACACTTTCTCTTTTCCTCCATATTGCTTTCACTTTTGAATTTTTACTTTAGCCCTAAAATATTTTCTACTGATAACTCTTGATACTTCCAGGCAAATAAGTAGGTCATCAGAAAATAATAATTTTGTTCTCCAGCTTTCCAAGACTTATGCCTCTTTCTTTTCCTCTTCTAACTATATTGCCCTAGAACTTCAGAACAGAAATAACTGGTAATAGCAGGCATCCTTCCTGGAAAAAGAAAAGAGGAAAGAATGCTAGATTCTAACACATATGGTTTATTATGTGAAGGAAAGAACCCTCTATTTTTAGTTTTATAAAAAAGAGACTTTATTGATAGGAAATGAACACTAAATATAAAATATCTTTTTTTTAATGTTTGTTTATTTTGAGAGAGAGGATACAAGTGCATGAGCAGGGGAGGGGCAGAGAGTGGGGGGTAAGTAAGAAGAATCCCAAGCAGGCTCCACGCTGTCAGCGCAGAGCAGAGTTCAATCTCATAAAGCATTAGATCCAGACACTTAACCAACTGAGCCAATCCACGCACCCCTATATCAAGATCTTTATTAGCATCTTGATATGAGACCTTTTCTATTTTTGGCATATATTGCTAAAAACATGAAAACAGACTGGTCCTCGATGGTACAAAGAAAGAGTAGAAACTGTGGGGCATGGGGAGGGAAGGGCTATTGTTTGACATTAATTGCCATTTCTTAAATGGTTATTGGCCTATTCAGGTGTTCCATCTCTTGAATCAATTTTGGTTAACTTATTTCAGAAAATCTCCCACTTCATCGAAAGGAATGAATTAATTATACCTCAAAAAGTTTAGGGCACCTGGGTGGCTCAATCGGTCAAGGAATTGGCTCTTGATTGCAGTTCAGGTCATGATCTCACAGTTCATGAGTTCAAGCCCAACATCCCTGTGTGGGGTTCCTCTCTCCCTTTCTCTCTGCCCCTCCCACATGCTCTCTCTGCCTCTCAAAAATAAACTAACTTTAAAAAAAGAAAAGTTTAACAGATTATCCCCAAACTATTTATGCTTATAACCTTTACTTCTCAAAATCAGCATTTTTAACAAGTGTAAATTATGTGTCAATTATGATTAAATTCTATAAATGTTCCATGAAATGTAAAAGATGGTCGTGTTTTCAAGTTCAGTTGAACTTCAGGTTCTCTAAACTTTTAAAACTTTTGTTTTATATATGCCCATACAAAGGTTCTTGATAAATGACTCATAGCAGTTACATCCTCAGTGTGAACTACAGCTTTTACAAAATCAGAATTTTCTGATAGTTTATTACTCTTGCCATGGTTAGTTTTAATATTAAAATTTGAATTTTTGCTGCATTTGAAACTTTGACACATTAGCATCCTTTAATTTTTTACTTTTATCAGTTTCATTTCATTTTAGATTTTTCTTATAAGTAACATAAAGTCATTCAATATGAAAATCTTTGTGATGTGAACTTTTTAAATGGTCTTCAAATGAATCTAATTATTAACATGAAAAATACTTAGGACACGACCTAAATACTTAGGACGTTTTCTACACTGGATAGAACTTCAAAAAACCCTTCTAACTCTAAAATTTAATATGGTACAACTTTAAAAAGTGGTCAATTATTATGGTCTCTAAATAACATTTCCCACTAAAAGGAACCAGACCTCCTGGAAGAAATGGCTGATTTCAGGTCTGGAACAGGGATTATACATATGAGTCTCATTCATCTTGCACCAGAAAGCAAGGAAATTATCAAAGACTACTGGAGGGGCGTCTGGGTGGCTCTGTCACTTAAGTGGACTTCAGCTCAGGTCATGATCTTATGGTTCATGAGTTCAAGCCCCCATTGGGCTCTGTGATGCCAGCTTAGAGCCTGCAGCCTGCTTCGGATTCTGTGTCTCCCTCTCTCTCTGCCCCTCCCCCACTCACACTCTGTCCCTCTCTCTCTCTCAGTCTCTCAAAAATAAGTAAATTTTTATTTAAAATTTTTTAAATAAAAATATTTAAAAAGTAAAAACAAAATAAAAATTTAAAAAGACTACTGGAGTTGTGACAAAATGAATCAAGAGCTAACCTAAAGAGGCTTTTATCCACCAAAGATGGCAAAATAAACTGCACTTACAAATAAATCTATTTATAGTAAGTTACCATGATAGTGCCTTTATTCCCCTTACTTCAAAAAAATAACCCTCACTGGTCATTTGTGAAGGCTGCCAAGTCATCAACTTATTCTTAAAAACAACAAAAGAATCAAGCATTTATCTTTTCTTCTTTCTTTTTCTGTATGTTGTCTTGACTTTGTCTTATATTAATAATATTTTACAGTTACAAAGAAACCAAATATTAGTTGATAGGGGAAAGTTCTACTCTATAATCATAGCAAATAGATGCTGGGGAAATAAAAGATATATGAAATCATCATTTTATAACCCCTAAAGAAACAGTGAATTAAGAAATAATTTTGGGGCACCTGGCAGGCTGGAGTCTGTGACTCTTGATCTCAGGGTTGTGGGTTCAAACACTGCACTGGGTATAAAGATTACTTATCGAATAAAATCTTAAAAAAAAAAGAATTAATTACCAATGAATGCTAAAACCATTCAGGACAAAAACTGAAGGGGAACTTTTAAATATATGGATTAGTCACCTGAACTAAGATGAATGCGATGGTTCCACTACTGGTGTCATACCAATAAAGAATTCTTTCAAAAAAGGTCAAAAATATTGGAGTACATGGCTGGCTCAGTAGAGTCCATGACTCTTGATTTCGGGGTCATGAGTTCAAGCCCCATATTGGATGTAGAGCCTACTTAACATTAAAAAAAAATTTTTAAGACCAAAAAAAAAAAAAAAAGAAATTTGAACCTAAAATTAATCACACTTCTACCAGTTACAGGAAACATGAGGAACAGAGTAACATGTTCAATGACACTCGGATATAATCAGCAAAGACCAGAATGTGGGAAATGCTGCAGAACAAATCAGCTAGTATCTTTTAAGAATAAATAGCAGTTTTTAAAATGGGAAGATTTACTGATTAAAAGAGGCTGCAGAGACATAACAACCCACACACCTTGTTTTTTTTTTTTTAAACGTTTATTTATTTTAGAGATAGAGAGAGACAGATCATGAATAGGGGAGGGGCAGAGAGAGAGGGAGACAGAAGCAATTTCCAAGCTCTGAGCTGTCAGCACAGATCTGGATGTGGGGCTTAAATCCAGGAACCATGATATCATGAGCTGAGCTGAAGTCAGATGCTTAACCAACTGAGCCACCCAGGCGCCCCCCACAAACCTTGTTTTAGCTATTGACTTTGTGAAACAAATAAGAAAGTTGTACAAATATCAGGTGACATTAAGGAAGCCTGTTGATTTTGTTCAGTGTGATAATGGTATTATGATTCTTTGAGAGAGAGAGAGACTACTTTAGAATTGCACAGTCTGTGTATTAAGAAATGGAACAAGGGCCACCCTAGTGGCTCAGTTGGTTAAGCGTCTTGACTCCTGATTCCAGCCCAACTCATGATCTCATGGCTCTGGAGATCAAGCCCAATGTTGGGCTCTGCACAGACAGCACAGAGCCTGCTTGGGATTCTCTCTCTCTGTACCTCCCCTGGCTCACACACACACTCTCTCTCTCAAAATAAATAAACTTATAAAAAAAAAAAAGAAAAAAAGAAAAGTGAAATATTTCTACAATTGACTTTAAAATGTTATAGGGAAAGACGTGAGAGAATAAATAAAGCAAGAGGCAGAAAGTGGATGACTGTTAAAAAAGATAAATAACAAATACATCACCATTAGTCAAACTATCTGCTCAACATTTATATTTTAAAATGTCCATTATCAGAAGTTTTTAAAAAGTAGTAATCAACTAGAAACATCTTAAATAAAGAGTTGTACTCCTCACACTAAAAGAACAGCTTTTTTCCTAGTATAACTTATTACTTAACAACCCTGAAAATAACTCATTATTTTGGGGCCTGTTTTTTTTTTTCTTCCAACAAATGACAACTAAACAAATAAAACAAATCCTCCTTTGATTCTGGATACAGCACGTTTTTCTTGTTCATAATGATTATATATTGCTTCATGAAAATTAATTTTGGGGACACCTGGGCAGCTCAGTCAGTTAACCATACAACTCTTGATCTTGGCTCAGGTCATGATTTCGTAATTGATGGGTTCAAGCCCCAAATCAGTTGCAGAGCCTGCCTGGAATTGTCTCTCCTCTCTGCCCCTCCCCCACTTGTGCATGTGCCTGTGTGCACGCACATGCTCTCTCTCAAAATACATAAACAAACTTGAAGAAAAACTTAAGGATAGTAATAAGCATGCATATTTTCTACAACTTCCTTGAGAGAAATACTTCAACTCTGACATAAATTCTATGAACAATCATATGAAGATCATATTAAAAAGCAAAGAAGTTACTGTGATATAATGGAATTCAAGAACAGAAAACATCATAGTCAATTTCAGGGGAACAAAAGGGTTGAATGAAAAGAATAATTGGAGCCAACATTTACTTCTTAAATAATGTAAGTGTCACACAGAAAGGAAAGCAAGAAAAAAGTAATGTTCACTCTCACTTCTAGGCAATGACTTCAAAGATTTCCATGACACTATCCTTGGCTCCAGCTCTCTCCCCTTTGCTTCTAGAAATTACCTCCTGGTATATGCTAGTATTTCATGTGCACTAACCTACTGAAATCTACTAAGATTGATCTTTATTTCTATTTTATCTGTAAGAAAACAAAAGCCATATTACCATGTTACCAAGGCTCCGACTCTGCAATCCTCCACCTAATCTGTTACAGGTCTAGGATAGATAAGGACTATGCATTTGTGTATTGCACAGGAGCAGGGATGGAATTCCCGCAGGGGATTCTGAAGCACATTGCTAATTAAAAACAAATAAACCATGATGTTTTCTCCTGGGTTCTCTACTGTTATCTATCTGCTGATTCCCACAAAATTTAAGTTTGTATCTGTGTATATGTGTGTATTCACCAGCCTCAATCTCAATTTCTGTTTGAAAAACACAATGTTAAGAAAATGAAGATGAGGGGCGCCTGGGTGGCTCAGTCAGTTAAGTGTCCGACTTCGGCCCAGGTCACAATCTCATGGTTTGCTAGTTCGAGCCCCACGTCAGGCTCTGTTCTGACAGCTCAGAGCCTAAAGCCTGCTCCAGATTCTGTGTGTGTCTCTCTCTGCCCCTCCCCCACTCATTCTCTCTCTCTCCCTCTCTCTCTCTCTCTCTCTCTCTCTCGCTCGCTCTAAAAATAAAAGACATAAAAAAAAAGAAAATGAAGATGAGCTATAGACTAGGAGAAAATATTTGTAAAACACATGTCTAATAAAGGATCTGTATCCAAAATACATAAATAACTCAAAGCACAATGTAAGAAAACTTCTGACTCTGCAATCCCACTCCTAATTATTTACCCAAAGGATATAAAGACATGTTTATAAAAAAACCTAGAGATGAGAAATTGAAACAACTTTTTTCTTTTAGAAAGGAAATGTTACAGGGCACCTGGGTGGCTCAGTCGTTTAAGCATCTGACTTCAGCTCAGGTAATGATCTCACGGTTCCTGAGTTCGAGCCCCGTGTTGGGCTGTGTGCTGACAGCTCAGAGCCTGAGCCCCGCTTCAGATTCTGCATCTCCCTCTCTCTCCATCCCTCCCCAGTTCACACTCTCTCTCACACACACACACTCTCTCTCTCTCTCTCTCTCAAATAAACATTAAAAAAATTTTTTTAAATGTTACTGAAGACATTGTTCATTATTCAGTGTCTCCTACTGAAGATTAACATCTGTAACTACTTTTAGAATCAGTGCTAGAAAATGCTGTTTCTTCACAGTACAGTAATATTTGCTCTAAGTGATAGTGGGACATATTTAATATTCTCTGATCAATCACAACACTATGATTATCATATCTGTATTTTCCTTTACCATGGTCTACTTAATTCTTTTAATCTTTTTTTGTATATCTTTTTGTGAACTATCCCCAATTCTTTGTCAAAACAGCTAAATCTGGACAAAAATGCATACAAAGAAATTATAACCAAATAATAAGCTTTCCCCTTCTATTAATCCTTCTTGGCAATGAAGCTTCCCCCCCCCTTTTTTTTTGTTTAAAGTTTTTATTTAAATAATCTCTACATCCCATGTGAGGCTCAAACTCACAACCCCGAGATCAAGAGTCACATGCTCTTCCAACTGAGCCAGCCAGGTACTCCTTTTTATTTTCCTTTTGTATACGCTGTTTTAAATTTTTGGAAACAGTAAATCATTAAAGGTAATGCAGTTGACCTTTGAGCAACATAGGTTTGAACTGCACAGATCCACTTATATAACTTTTACCGATAACTATGGTACAGTACTGCAAATGTATTTTCTCTACCTTATGATTTTCTTTTCTTTCTTTTTTTAAAAAAGAAAAAGCATGGAGCCCAAGCCCAGCATGAAACCCAACACAGCACTTGAACTCACAACCCTGAGATCAAGACCTGAGCTGAGATCAAGAGTCAAGCATTTAACCAACTGAACCATGTAGGCATCCCTCTCTACCTTATGATTTTTTTAAAACATTTTCTTTTCTCTAGCTTACTTTATTGTTAAATACATAGTACATAATACATAGAACATAGAAAAATATGTTAATCAACTGTTTATGTTACTGGTAAGGTTTCCAGTTAAAATTGGGTATTAGTAATTTAGTTCTGGGGGAATCAAACATTATAGGCAGAGAGGTGCTTGGCTGGTTCAGTCAGCAAAGCATATGACTCTTGATCTTGTGACTGGGAGTTTAAGCCCCATTTTGGGTAAAAATATTACTTAAGAATAAATAGATAAAATTTTTTTAAATTTTTAATGTTTACTTATTTTTGAGAAAGACAGTGTGAGCAGGGGAGGGGCAGAGAGAGAGGGAGACACAGAATGTGAGGCAGGCTCCAAGCTCTGTACTGACAGCATAGGATGCACGGCTCAAACTCACAAACAGCAAGATCATGATCTAAGCCTAAGTCAGAAGCTTAACCAACTGAGCCCCCAGGCACCTCTAAAATTCTTAAAAAGTTATAGGCAGATTTGACAGGGGGAGGGGGCACAGTGCCCCTAACGCCTATGTTGTTCAAGGGCCAACCATACATACATATTGTAACACTGAACTTATAAATTAGAGTAAGAGACTAACAACAATAATAGAACAATTATAGCACTATACTGCAATAAAAGTTAATGTGGCCTCTCAAAATATCTCACAGTACTATATTCACCCTTCTTGTGTTGACATGAGATGATAAAATGCCTATGTGATGAGATGAAAGAAGGTGAAGAACCCTGGCAATGGTGACTTAGGGTTATGCTACTGACCTTCCGACAATACAACAGGAGGAGGATCATCTACTTCTGGAAGGACCGCGGTTGACTGTGAGTAACTGAAACCACAGAAAGAAAACCACAGATTTTTTTTTTTGGTTGGGGGGGAGGGAGATGGGGAGATTACTGTATTGGTTCATAATTCCCTCCTACTATACTCAACTTTCGATAAAGTCTTCTTTACAAGTCACAACTGGAGGGGCACCTGGCCAGCTGATTCAGTAGAGCATGTAACTCTTGAATTCAGGATTATAAATCTGAGCCCCATGTTGGGTGTAGTAGAGATTGCTTTAAAAATTTCTTTAAAAGTCAAAACCTGGTCTCAGCTGTCCTGGGTGGAATTAAGCAAAGATTCTATCTCTATATTGGGCTTACAGGGTCAAGTAGGACCCCTATCAAGACTAGCATGACAGTAGCAGCGATAATCAGAAAAAACCTTTCCCATGAAGGAAAAGTACATCTCTAGGAGGAGTCAGAGCTGTGAGGCAACCTACCTCTCGCCACAGGAAGAGACTCTGAACAGTACCTATCTTTGGGAACTGTAATGTTATTAAAGGAGCAAAACTGTTACCATATAGATGAACAGATTTTCATTTCTGAAGATAAATCAGTCTCCAGTGAATAAAATGAATGGGGGAGGAAGCGTTTTTAAAGGCAAGGAAAGTAAGACAAAGTAAGCAAAATGAGTACCATAACTAGGCTGCTGGCAATAAAAATAAACTTTTAAAAATCATATCTGAGGTAATCTCAATAAGACACACCAGTTAAAAGTGGATTGAGAAGGGAAAGAGAAAAAAATGACTCAGAGGTTTCTGACTAGGGTGACTAGAAGACAGTAACTAAGAGAATACAGAAAGAACAACAGGGAGGAAAGGAATGGGGCACTATTTGTGAGAGCAAGTACGTACAAGGGGAAGAGAGAGTCCATTGTAGGTACACCAAACTAGCAACATTTGGTAGCACAATACAAGTAAAGCATACATCTAAAAACACAGATTTTGAGTTTTAGACACACAAAAGAAGCAAAGAAGTACATGGGAAATCACATAATGTATTTAATGGATAGTGGTTAAAACTATCGTGGGTAATTACCCAAGAAAAACAGAGACCAAGGAAACATTTATTGGGCATGCAGAGTCAAAGATGACTGAAAAGAAACAATTCAAGAAAACAACCATGAGGATGCCACCTTATAAAGAAGGGAGAAGTTTCAAGGAGGGAATGGGCAATAGGGTCAGATGTATAAGAGATCAAGAAAGAAAAGCTGTGAAAAGCATCCTTTAGACTTGATGGTTATTAGGTTATTTCAGTGATCCTGACGAGAAGTTCAGTGGAGAAACAGATGGAAAAGCCAGATGTGGGCTGAGGAGTAAATGTGAAAAACACAACCGATAGAGTCTCAAAAGGACTCTAACTTCAAAAAGCTTATTAACTCAGTTCAGACTATAGTCTGTAACTACCATTTCCTACGAAAAAGGTACCAGGGCTTTCTGGGAGTTAATTCCAAGTATGAGGTAGTAATGTATAGCATGAGCCCAGGTAGATCTTTTGGGCCAAAAAGGGAAGACACAGAAAGATGCACATAAGGGGGCCCTAGGTGGCTCAGTAAGTTAAGGGCCAGGCTCTTGATTTTGACTCAGATCATGATTCTCACAGTCTGTGAGTTCAAGGCCCACACTGTCTTCCTCTCTCTCTGCCCTTCCCCACTCACTCTCACTCTCTCTCTTCTCTCTCAAAATAAATACATAAAATAAAAAATGTTTTAAAAAGACACAGGTCTAACTATTTATTCTTTTCCAAGCTATTGTAATTAAAATAATATTCTTGATTTCCTTTCAGGATTATTCATTGACAGTATGTAGAAATACAAATGATATTCTGAACTCTGCTGAATTTGTTATTACCTATCACAGGATTTGGGGGTTTTTCTTGGTGGATTTTTAAGGGTTTTCTATATAAACAATCATATCATCTATAAATAAAAGATAGTTTTACCTTTCTTTCCAATTTGGATGCTTTTTCAATTTTTTTAAATTGTTTCTTATGTTCTTTATTTATTTTTGAGAGACAGAGACAGTACAAACAGGGGAAGGTCAGAGAGAGAGGGAGATACAGAATTCGAAGCAGGCTCCAGGCTCTGAGCTAGCTGTCAGCACAGAGCCCAACATGGGGCTTGAACCCACAAACCTGATCATGACCTGAGCCGAAGCTGGATGCTTAACTGATTGAGCCAACCAGGCGCCCTGCCTTTTCTTTGTCTGAATGCTCTGGCTAAAACTTCAAATACACTGATTAGAAGAACAAAAGAGGGCATACTCATCTTATTCCTGATCCTAGAGGAAAGCCTTGCAGTCTTTCACCATCAAATATGATGTCAGCTATGATTTTTCATATATAGCTTTTATTATGTTGAGGGAGTTCCCTTCTATTCCTAATTTATTAAGTGCTTTTATAATGAAAGTATAATGGAGTTTTTCAAAGGTTTTTTTTCTCCATCAACTAAGTTGATACGTAGGGGTTTTTTTTCATTCTATTAATATGGTGTATTATATTGATACTTAGAAAAAATTTAATTGAGGACGTACAACACTTGTACTCTGAGGAGACTTGTACAAAACACTGCTGAAATAAATTTTAAAGACGGGTGCCTGGTTAGCTCAGTCGGTAGAATATACAACTCTTGATCTCAGGGTTGTTGAGTTCGAGCCCCGTATTAGGAATAGAGTTTACTTAATAAAAAAACTTTTTAAAGGACAAAAAAAAAGGAAAGACTTGCATTCATTGATTGGAAGACTTAATATATTAGGATGACAATACTACCCAAGAGATTTACAAATTCAATTCAGTCCCTACCAAAATCCATGCCGTTTTTTGTAGAAATAGAAAAAAATTCAGGGGCACCTGGGTGGCTCAGTTGGTTAAACATCTGACTTCACCTCAGGTCACAATCTCACAGTTCATGCATTCAAGCCCTGCGTCAGGTTCTCTGCTGACAGCTCAGAGCGTAGAGCCTGTTTCAGATTCTGTGTCTCCCTCACTCACTGCCCTCCCCAACTCATGTCTCTCTCTGTCTCAAAAATAAATAATCTTTAAAAAAATTTTTGTTTTTCTTAAAGAAAAAAATTCAGGGTGCCTGTGTGGTTCAGTCAGCTACTGACAGCTCAGAGCCTGTAAGCTACAGATTCTGAGTCTCCCTCTCTCTCTCTGCTCCTCCCCCACTCACACTTGGTCTCTTGCTCAAAAATAAACATTAGGGGCACCTGGGTGGCTCAGGTGGTTGGGCGTGCGGTTTCAGCTCAGGTCATGATCTCACAGTTCGTGGGTTCGAGCCCCGCATCGGGCTCTGTGCTGACAGCTAGCTCAGAGCCTGGAGCCTGCTTTGGATTCTGTGTCTCCCTCTCTCTCTGACCCTCCCCTGCTTGCGCTCTCTCAAAAAAAAAAAAAAAAAAAAAAAAAGATAAAAATAAACATTAAAAAAATTAAGAAATAGGAAAAAATTCCTAAATTTCATGTGGAATTTTAAGGAATGCCAAATTACCAAAAACAATCTTTTTAAGTTTATTTATTTACCTGGGGATAGAGGAGGAGCAAAGAGAGAGGGAGAGACTACCAAGCAGACTCGGCTCTGTCAACACAGAACCTGACACGGGGCTCAAACTCATAAACTGCCAAAATCAAGAATCAAACACTTAACTGACCGAGCTACAAAGATGCCCCAAAACAATCGTGAAAAGTAAAAACAAAGTTAGAGGACTCATACTTTCCAACTTCAAACTTCTACAAAGCTACAGTAATCAAAAGAGTGCTGTATTGTCACAAGGTGACATACAGACCAATGGAACAAAATTGAGTATCCAGAAATTAGCCCATACATATATGGTTGTTTATGGACTGAATATGGTGTCCCCAAAATTAATATTTTGAAGACTGAAACACCAATGTTATGATATTCAAAGATGGGACCTTTGGTAGGTAACTAGGATTAGAGGAGGTCATGAGGGTAGGGCTCTCGTGATGGGATTAGTGCCCTTCTAAAAAGAGACACCAGGGAGCTTGCTCACTTTCTGACTCAGAACACACAGAGAGATCATGGGGACACAAAGTAAAGATGGCAGGGGCGCCTGGGTGGCTCAGTCAGTTGGGTCATGATCTCACAGTTCATGGGTTGGAGCCCTGTGTCGGGCTCTGTGCTGACAGCTAGCTCAGAGCCTGCAGCCTGATTCGGATTCTGTGTCTCCCTCTCTCTCTGACGCTCCCCTGCTCACGTTGTCTCTGTCTCTCAAAAATAAATTTTAAAAAAAATTAAAAAAAAAAAAGTAAAGATGGCAGTTGCCAACAAGTCAAGTGAAGAGGCCTCAGGATGAAATCTACCTTGCCAGCTCTTTGGTCTTAGACTTCCCAGCCTCCAGAACTGTGAGAAATAAACGTCTGTGGTTTAAATCATCCAAACTACGGTATTTTGTTACAGCACCCCAAATTGATTAACACAAAGGCCAACTGATTTTTGACAAGTGCCAAAATCATTCAATGTGAAAAGAACAGACTTCGAATACGGTGCTGGAAAAACTGGATATCCACATGCAAAAGAACAAAATTGTACATATACCTTATGCCACAAACAAAAACTAACTTAAAATGAATTAAAGACCTAAATTAAAGAGGTAAACTAGGGGTTTCTGGGTGGCTTAGTCGATTAAGCATCTGACTCTTGATTTTGGCTCAGGTCCTATTCTCGCTGTCATGAGATAGAGCCCGCCATCAGTCTCCATGCTAAGTAAGAAGCCTGCTTGGATTCTCTCTCCTTCTCTCTTTCTGCCCCTCCCATGCTCGCTCGCTCTCTCTCTCTCTCTCTCTCTCTCTCTCAAAAGTAAATAAATGTTTTTTAAAAATGGACTCTATTTTTAAAAAAGAGAGAAACTATAAAATTCTTAGAAGAAAACATATAGAAAAAACTATATGATCTTAGATTTGGCAATGATTTCTTAAATATCACAACAAAAGCACAAACTACAAAAGGAAGACATGAACAGACTTCATCAAAACTTACAACTTTTGTAGATCAAGGGACACTATCAAGAATAAAAAGAAAACTACCAGAATGAGAGAATATATTTGTAAATCACATATCTAGTCAGAATTTAACATCCAGAATATATGAAGAATTCCTACAACTAAAAAGCAGACAAACTACCCAATTAAAAATGGGCAAAGAATTTAAATACACATTTCTCCAAAGAAGATATACAAATGGCCAATAAACACAAGAACAGATACTCAACGTCATTAGTCATTTGAAAAAATATAAATCAAAGAGCACCTAGATTGCTCAGTTAAGTGTCTGACTCTTGTTTGCAGCTCAGGCCACATTCTTATGGTTGTGAGATGGAGCCTCAGTCATGTCACACTCTGCACTGGGCACAGAACCTGCTTAAGATTCTCTCTCTCCCTCTTGCTCTACCCCTCCCCTGCTCTCACAGGTGCTCTTGCCCTCTCTCTCAAAAAAAAATTCAAATCCAAACCACAACAAGATACTTCTTCAGATCCACTAGGACAGCTTTATCAAAAAAAGAGGAGGAGGAGGAGGGAACAGAACAAATGTTGGGAGAGGAATAGGAGAAATCAGAACCCTCTTGCATTACTAGTGCACCTCTGTGGAAAAGTTTGGTGACTCCTCAGAAAGATAAAACTTAAAATTCCTATGTGTCCCAACAAATCCACTTCTAGGCATATCCCCAAAAGAAGTGAAAACAGAGACTCAAACAGATACTTGTACAGCACAATTTACAGCTGCCAAAAGACAAAAATCTGTGTCCATTAACAGATGACTGAACAAATAAAATGTGTTATATATAGACAATTAAGATTATTATTCAGCCATAAAATAGAATGAAATTCTGATATATTATGCTAAATGAAATAAGCCAGAAACCAAAGGGCAAATATTGTATGATTCCACTTACATGGAACATCCAGAATAGGCAAATTCATTGAGATATAGAGTAAATTAAAGCATAACAGAGGCTAGAGGGAACTGCAATGGGGAGTTATTCCTTAATGCGTACAGACTTTCTGTCTGGGATGAAAAAGACAGTGGTAATAGTTGCACAACACTATTAATATGCACTTAATGCCATTAAAGTATACACTTCTAATAAAAATTTAAGGTAACTTATAATATGATACTTTTTTGAAGCATTCAGGTGCAAACCTTGAAGACCTTACGGTAGGCTGAACTGTGGCCCCCAAAGATATGTCCTCCCAGATATTCAGAATGTGACCTTTTTGGAATAACCTTTGCAGATGTAATTAGTGTAAGGATCATGAAATGAAATGACCCTGAATTAGGGTGGGCCATAAATCCAATGAAGACTGTCCTTAGAAGAGACAGAAACACGGAAAGAAAGCCATGTGATGGCAGAAGTAAAGAATGGAATTAATGCTGCCACAAATTAAGGAACACCTAAGACCACCAGAAGTGGGAGAGACATAGAAGGTTCTTCTCCAGAGCCTTCGAAGAGAGGATGGGCTGGGGCACCTGTGTGGCTCAGTCGGTTAAGCGTCCAACTTCGGCTCATGTCATGATCTCATGGTTCGTGAGTTCAAGCCCCACATCAGGTTCTGTGCTGACAGCTCATAGCCTGGAGCCTGTTTCAGATCCTGTGTCTCCCTCTCTCTCTGCCCCTCCCCCACTTGTGCTCTGCCTCTCTCTGTCTCAAAATAAATAAACTATATAAAATAATTTAAAAAAAAAACAAACAGAGGATGGCCCAGTTGACCCCTTGATCTTGTACTTCCAGCCTCCAGAACTGTAGGAGGATAAATTTCTGTTGTTTTAAAGCCATCACATTTGTGGGGATTTCTTACAGCAAACCTAGGAAGCTAATACATATTTTAGTATACCAAGGTGATATGTTTCCATAATAAATACCTAAAAATATGCAAGTAGTTTTGGAATTGGATAATGAATATATTGTGGATGAATTTTAAGAAGCATGATAGAAAAAAAAAATCTATAGATTACCTTTAAGAGATGGTTGTTACTGGGGCGCCTGGGTGGCTCAGTCCCGTTAAGTGTCTGACTTTGGCTCAAATCATGATCTCACAGTTTGTGAGTTCGAGCCCTGCGTCAGGCTCTGTGCTGACAGTCATAGCCCGGAACCTGCTTCAGATTCTGTGTCTCCCTAGCTCTCTGTGCCTCCCCTGTTCATGCTCTGTCTCTCTGTCTCTCAAAAATAAGTAAATGTAAAAAAAAAAAAAAAAAAAAAAAGGATTTTTTTAAAAAAGATGGTTGGTACAAACATGGATATTAAGGGCAGTTCTATCAAAATCACAATGAAATACCACCTTACACCAGTCAGAATGGCTAATATTAACAGCTCAGGCTACCAGAGATGTTGGCAAGGATGTGGAGAAAGAGGATTTCTTTTGCACTGCTGGTGGGAATGCAAACTGGTGCAGCCACTCTGGAAAACAGTATGGAGGTTCCACAAAAAAAAAAATAAAACTACCATATGACCCAGCAATTGCACTACTAGGTATTTATCCAAGGGATACAGGTGTGCCATTTCAAAGGGGCACGTGCACCCCAATGTTTATAGCAACACTATCAACAATAGCCAAAGTATGGAAAGAGCTCAAATGTCCATCAACTGATGAATGAATAAAAAAGACGTGGTATGGGGTGCCTGGGTGGCTCAGTCGGTTGGGCCTCCGACTTTGGCTCAGATCATGAGCTCACGTTCATGGGTTCGAGCCCCACGTCGAGCTCTGTGCAGACAGCTCAGAGCCTAGAGATTACTTCCAATTCTGTGTCTCCCTCTCTCTCTGCCCCTCCCCACTCATGTTCTGTCTTTCTGTCTCAAAAATAAACAAAAGATTAAAAAAATATTTTTAAAGATGTGGTGTATACACACACACACACACACAAAATGGAGTATTATATTACTTAACAATCAAAAAGAATGAAATTTTGCCATCTGCAACTGCATGAATGGAACTAGTATTATGCTGAGCAAAATTAGTCAGAGAAAGACAAATATCTTATGACTTCACTCATATTGGGAATTTAAGATACAAAACAAGATGAACATAAGGGAAAGGAAGATAAAATAATACAAAAACCAGGAGGGGGACAAAACATAAGAGACTCTTAAATACAGAGAACAAAGAGAGGGTTGCTGGAGGGATTGTGGGAGGGGGATGGCCTAAATGGGTAAGGGGCATTAAGGAATCTACTCCTGAAATTATTGTTCCACCATATGCTAACTAACTTGGATGTAAATTAAACAACAAATTATAAAAAATAAAAATAAAATAAAGGTAGCTCTGGTGAAGGTTCAGAAGGAAGTGTGAGGAACAGAGAAAAGAAAGCTTATAATATCTTAAAGAATATGTATACCATAAACAAAATGTTGGGAAAAATATGAATGTTAAAGGTGCTTCTGATGAGATCTCAGAAGGAAATGAAGAATATGTTATTGAGAACTATGTTCTCATATGAGAATATGTTATTGAGAAGGTGATCTTTATTATAAAATAGCAGAAAATTGATTAAATTGTGTTCTACTATTCCATAGGAAGCAGAACTTGGAGCCTACTTGGACTTATTTACTAAGGAGATTTCTAAGCAAAGTGTTGAAAGTGCAACCTGGTTTCTTCTTGCTGCTAACAGTAAAAAGTGAGAGGAAAAAGATAAACTCAGGAAATATGAAGAAAAAGGAAATAATGCTTGATGATCTGGGAGGGTCTCAACATCCAGATGAAAGAGGATGCTAAAATTAGGAAATTCACAATTATAAAAATGTGCTCTCTAAAGAAAGGGCCAAGGGTATGGCTGGACAACTACTTGCTGAAGATATCAGACCTGTCCAATCTATCACCTCAATTTAAGTCAGGAATACAAATGGGGTGATCCAGGATCTGTGACGAACCTTCTTGTCCAGCTGTGTGGATCCCCTTTATGTACAGAGAAGACTCACAAGGTTTGTGAACATATTATACCACAAAAACACTGCCAGCCTATACTTCAAAGAAACTTCAAAGAACAGAAACTAGACAAAAATTTTAAAAAGCTGTCTGACTTCTGGAATTCTATGGGCAGGAAAAGCTAATAAAACTACTCATGTGTAAACTCATGCCACCTATCAAGAAAAAGAAAGGTATAAAATAGTGGAAGCCAGAGAAGTAGGCTCAAAGCAGGAGTCTACAGTGTCTCCATAAACCTAGAGGGCAGAGGATCAAGCCACAGAACGTTATTCTCAGGCCTTGAAATCTAATAAAATTGGTCCTGTTGGGTTTTGAACTTGACTGGGACCAGTGATCCCTTTATTCCTCCCATTTCCTTCCTTTTGGAATGGAAAGGTCTACCCCATGTCTGTCCCACAATTGTATGTTAGAAGCAGAACATTTATTTTCTGGTTTCACAGGGCCACAGATAAAGAGGAATTTTACCCCAGAGGGGATCACATTCATACCTGTGCAGATAATTTAAATGCTGAGATTGAGATTTGGCTGATTTGAGCTAATGATACTTAGAAGAGATTTAAGGCTTAAGAATTCATGCTGTAACAGATTGAGACTTTGGGGAATGTTGGGATGGGAATGAATGTGTTTTGCATATGGGACAGGTAAGTTTGAAGGACAAGAGGGTGGACTGTAATGACTTGAATTGTGGCCCCTAAAATATATGTGCACCCAGGACTTCAGAACGTGAGCAGAATGAGTTTTTGCAGATGTTATTAAGGTAAAGATCTTGAGATGAGATCATCCTGAGTTAGGATGGACCTTAAATCCAATGAAGAGTATCCTTAGAAAAGACAGAACACACAGAGAGAATGCCATGTGAAGAGGGAGGTGGACTGGAGTTATGCTGCCACAAATCAAGGAACACAAATCAATCCACCAGAAGCTTCCAGAATCCTTCCAAAAGCTGGAAGAAGTGAGAAAGGATTCTTCCCTAGAGTCTTCGAAGAGAACATGGCCTTGCTGACACCCTGACTTCAGAAATCTAGCCTCCAGAACTGAGAGAGAACAAATTTCTGCCATTTTAACCACCAAGTTGGTAGTAATTTGTTGTGGCAGCCTCAGGATACTATTACAAATAGCCATTAATAAAATATATGCCAAATTTAAACATCAAAAAGAAAACTGACCACAGTAAATTTAAATATATCAAATACATTAAAATCCATGAGTTCATAATGACATTACCTCCCAAGTCTCACCTTTAGGATTTGTTATGACATCAATTCACTCTTCTGAAAGTTGGTAAATAAAGGAAAAAAGTAAGCATTTACTCTGTGCTTTTCCTGTACAAATATTACAGTGTAACCAACTAATTGATAAAGGAATTCTATATGGAAAAATTCCTGTGAATAAATACAGAAGAAATGATTTTATTTTAATCACTCCTCAAAGGAAATCAGTGGATCCAGGCAATAATCATCTATGGCTGATAAATTCATTAGGTGAAAGGTTAAGAAGTTGTAATGTTTGGACTCCACTGACAGAATGTAAATTGATCAATATTAGTATCACTAAAGTGTGACAACCATTTAGATGCCTCCAAGAATGATGCAAACATTTAACAGGGTGATTATTATCCTACTTTGTCCAGGACACTCCCAGTTTATGGCTATTGTCCCACTATAATTATTAAACAGCACACCGCTTCATTCTAAAACCTTATTGGAAATAAATTATAGAATTACTCTATGAATTTTTCTTTCCAAAAAAGCTGAATCTAAATCTAATCTAAGGCTCTACCAATCCAAGTTCTCAATCCTGGCTACAGACTGAACCACTTGGGAAATTTTTAAAACTATTAATGCCTACAATCCACCCACGAATTCTGATCTAATTCATCTAAGATATAACCTAGGAATCAGAGTATTTAAAAGTTCTCCAGGTAATTCTCAAGTTTCAGCCAAAGTTGAGAACCCCTGCTCTATATGTAACTACTAATTTGTGGGAAATACAAAGGGCAATTGAACACGTTAAGACACCACAAGAATTCAAGCAGCCAAATCCAGAATGTGGGAAATTCTCCTGAACAAATGACCTAGTTTTTACAACAAAGAAATAGCATGGGGAAAAGTTCAGGGTGCATCCAGTAGGGAGGAAGATGGCTGAAGTTAAGAGAAATTTAAGAGGCAGATAAGCCAAATAAAATGGTAAATCTTATTTGGATGGTAATTTAAAAACAAACCAACTATAAGAAAACATTTAGAAAATCAAAGAAATCTGAACACAGACTGGATTAAGGAACTCTTAACTTTACTAGATGTACTAGTATTGGAGGTTTTTTTTTTTTTTAATTCTTAGTAGATATACAAACATAAGTATCTATAGATTAAATGATGTGATTCCTGAGAGTCCTTTAAAATTATTTCAACCAGGGCACCTGGGTGGCTCAGTCAATTAAGCGTCTGACTCTTCATTTCAGCTCAGGTCATGATCTCACAGTTCATAGGTTTAAGTCCCACATAGGGCTCTACATTGACAGTGTGGAGCCTGCTGGGGATTCTCTCTCTCCCCTCTCTCTCTCTGCCCCTACTCTGCTCTCTCTCTCTCTCTCAAAATGAATAACCTTGAAAAATTAAAAACTTAAAATAAATAATTTAAAATAAATAAATAAATAAAATTATTTTAAGGAAAAAAGGGGGGCACCTGGGTGGCTCAATGGGTTGAGCTCAGGTAATGATCTCATGGTTCATGAGATCCTCTGCCCCCCTCTATGCCTTTCTGCCATTTATGCTTTCTTTCTCTCTCTCTCAAAAATAAACATTAGAAAAAAAAGTTGTATGTACAGGAATAGCAAAGTGTTGATAACTATTTAGTTGTCAAAACTGGGTAACAGGAATATCAGGTTTCATTGTACCAACCTATATTTCATATCCTATATTAATATCAAATTATGAAACAGAATAAAAGGGTTTTTTAAATTTTTGGCTGTAAATGTGCAGTATGCATGTGAAGGCATACATATATATACACACACACATATACATGTGAGGGCATACATATACATATACATACATACATATATAAAACTTAAAAAATTTTAAGACAAGTTGGGAGATGTAAAAAAAAAAGATAAACACATGACCGTTGGCTTCCAAGAGTAGTGGGTAGTCCATGTTCAATAGAAAACAGTTGCTCAGGTATTATCGCTGGTCAAGGGAAGGTAGATAACTTAAGCTTCCACGCCAGAAAGATGGTAAGAATGAAATTAAAATAACATTATATATATTCCCTAAGTATAAGTAGGTGTAGGTGTTATTATCCCAATATTGCTAAATACCAGAGATTGTACCATAACCTGACTTTGAGAAGCCCATGCTCTATTAGGTTGAGCCACATGAAATGCATTTTTGGCTTTTGACGAAGACATGGTCACAGTTACAGCAGATCTCTGGGCACCCTGCTCCTGTACCTAACTCATCACTGCTTGCTTTTGCCCAGAAACAAGTCAGTCAGGAAGCCACACCACAGCCATGGCTTTTAAAGACACTGGGAAGACACATGTGGAACCAGAGATGGTGATTCACTGAAATAGAATTACTCTAACCAGCCATAATGTAAAATCTTTGGAGAAGGTATGTGCTGACTTGATTAGAGGTGCAAAGGAAAAGAATCTCAAAGTGAAAGGACAAGGTTGGATGCCTACCAATCACTACAAGAAAAACTCCTTGTAGTGAAGGTTCCAAGACTTGTGTCTGTTTTCAGATGAGGATCCACAAGTGACTCACTGATTTGCACAGAGTCCTGAGATTGTTAAAGCAGATTAAGATTACTTTAATCAGTATTAAGCCAGGAGGTGAGGCTGAAGATACCATTGCAGATGCTTAAATCAACCTTTTTAACAAAGTGATTATTGGTTGTTTAAAAAAAAAGAAAATGTGTTTTTGTAAGTCAAATGGTCAAATATTAGCAATTTCGTATAGTTCAACCCAATACTACAATGCTCTCCTTTCTCTTTCCTTTGCTAAAATAATTACATAGTTAACACACAGCAAAATAATCAGAGTATTTTTTTATTTTTTTTTAATGTTCTATTTATTTTTGAGACAGAGAGAGACAGAGCATGAGTGGGGGAGGGTCAGAGAGAGAGGGAGAAACAGAATCTGAAGCGGGCTCCAGGCTCTGAGCTAGCTGTCAGCACAGAGCCTGACGCAGGGCTGGAACCCATGAACCGTGAGATCATGACCTGAGCGGAAGTCGGAGGCTTAGCCGAATGAGCCACCCAGGTGCCCCAATAATCAGAGTATTTAAAGGAAATGTTGTTCTTCTGTAAAAAGTGGCTGGTCTAACACAGAATTCAAAAATCCACTAAATACCATAGAAATTGAAATTTTACATTTATCTCCTTATATTGTGTCTAGCAAATAAGAAAATCATTCCATATTCAAAAGCAGCACAAAACTTCATCTTTAAAATACATCATAGTTTTAAAATATTTAGGGTCTACTTTCTTAAAAATAAACTTGTGAGTTGTGAAAACATGTTTTAAGATGACCTCAAACTAGAATGTATTTTAATGCTTCCAGAGAAGTAATTTACACATCAATTTAAATATAATTCAATTGTGGGGCACCTGAGTGGCTCAGTCAGGGTGTGACAGCTCAGCACAGAGAGCCTGGAGCCCGCTTCAGACAGTCTCTCTCTCTCTGCCCCTCCCCAACGAGCGCGCGCGGGCGCGCTCTCTCTCTCTCTCTCTCTCTCAAAAGTAAATAAACATTTTAAATAAATAAATAAATAAATAAATAGGAGGGCCTGGGTGGCTCAGTCAGTTAAGTGTCCGACTTCAGCTCAGGTCATGATCTCACGGTCAAACCCCACATCGGGCTCTGTGCTGACAGCTACCTCAGAGCCTGGGACCTGTCTTTAGATTCTGTGTCTGCCTTTCTCGCTGACCCTCCCCTGCTCACAGTGTTTCTGTCTCTCTCGCTCAAAAATAAATAAGACATTAAAAAAAATTTTTAATAAAATAATTTTAAAGAGTAATAAATATAATTCTATTGATTTTAATCACCAAAATTTCAACATAATGAATTTGGAACCTAGACCATTTTTATACATATTATTATATGCATGCATTCTACATTACACATATTACATATAATTAGTGGATTCAAAACAAAACTGTTGATCTAACAGTATAATTTTTCAAGTAGTACTTGATACTGCTTTCATTTATTATATTAGGACCCTGAGGGGAAAAAAAGTCCTCTTTGACCCAATTTCTTCATTTATAAAATGGGACAGTAATAGTGACTACTGTTTATGGAAATGATCAGGACTGAAGGATATACTACATATAAGATAATTAGAACTTAAATGTTTATAAATATCAAGTAACACCTTATTTATAGAAACCTCCGCTAATTATAAGATGGACACTGTGAAAACAATTCACTAGATTGGTCTCTTCAAATGCTCTTTATATAGAGCCAATCCATTCTTCAACCAGATGCTTTACATTCTGGACACATGAACTGCAAATATTTTTAATCATATGTAACACCATGCTTTTTTTTCTCTTAACGTTTATTTATTTTTGACAAAGAGAGCTAGCAAGCAAGTGCAAGCGAGGTAAGGGCAGAAATAGAGGGAGACAGAGGATCCAAAGGAGGCTCTGAGCAGAGAGCCTGATGTGAGGCTCAAACCCAAAAACTAGAAGTTCATGACTTGAGCCAAAGTCGGACACTTAACTGACTGAGCCACCAGGAGCTCCTGTGATATCATGCTTTTAAATAACACATTTAGCAAAAAAACAAAAGATGAAGTTTATCAAGAAACTAAGAAGGATCAACCTTTTGCAATTATTTTATTATAAAATATTAAAATAACAGAAATTCAAAACTTCTCCATAATCCCATACGATAAAATCACTGTTTTCATATGTTCATGTTATTTTCTATTCCTTATCTACATGCATGTTCAGTGTTTACATATTTACAATAATAATATGGATAATATTTTATAGCCTACATTTTCACTTACTATTATACCCTAAGTATTTTTTCATTTTGCAAAAATCTTCCCTTATTTCCCTTTCCTTTCATATCTTAACCCCTTGAAGGTAATCAACAATGTGACCTGAAATGTATCCTCCACAACTTTCTCCAAGCTCATACATATACACACACATATGTGGGGAGGAGAAAATGGTCAGTTTTTACAAAAATTGAAGCAAACTACTTCTATATATACTGATCTTCAAGTATACCAAACATGTATGCCTCCAATTTAATATACAGAGAAGTTTAAGAACAGATACAACTTACTTTTTTTTTTTTAATTTTTTAAATGTTTTATTTATTTTTGATACAGAAGAGACAGAGCATGAGAAGGGGAGGGTCAGAGAGAGGGAGACACAGAATCTGAAACAGGCTCCAGGCTCTGAGCTAGCTGTCAGCACAGAGCCTGATGCGGGGCTCGAACCCACGAACATGAGATCTGACCTGGGCCGAAGTTGGAGGCTTAACCAACTGAGCCACCCAGGCGCCCCCAGATACAACTTACTAAAACCACTTAATAACATATACATTTATAAAAATCATCATTCTGTATGTAAAACTTGAAAAGATATAGAGATTTCACAAAAAAGTATGGCCACCAGATTTAGAGTGCCTGCTTCAGAAGTTTATAATAATAGCCACACATAAAATAATTTATTTACAACAATCCTAATGAATTTTAAGACTTATTTTAAAAAATAAAAATTTTACAACCTTAAAAAATTCATAAATATTATCTCAAAAACACCCTAACTTTAAAATGAGAGTCTATGTGTGTATGATACTGGCCTTCACATGAACTGTTCTTAGCACAGATGATAGATGGATATAGTGCTGACACACCCACATACTCAGCTTCCCCGTGTTCACAAATTGACAGACTGGCATTCCAAAATAGTCAGAATACAATCACAACGACCTTATCTAATGAATACCTATTGTTCTAATTGCCCACAAGCACAAAAGATACAAAGCAGGCCTACACAAAATTTAAGGTTGTTTACACTCTCCAATCTAACCAAAATCAGATCAGAAGATCCATAAATCTGGATCCATATGAGAGAATTTTTGAGTATCAAGAATTGTATAAAAGAATTACAAAAGCTCCCAAAATTACAAAACATATAACTTGGTACCAAGCCATACAGCTTCTACTGTTAACAAGTGAACTTTCTTACCAAAAACCAAGTCTTTTGAGTTCTATTATGTGGAAGTCTTAGGTATTGGAGATGCAAAATGCAGTAAAATGAGCCCCATTCTATAGGAGTTCACAATGTAGCAGGAGAGCCCAAATGCATTATTCTAGATGACCATAAATACCATAGCATAATGCAAAGCATAAGGTACACCAACCAGCATAGGTGCTCAACAACTTGTGACTTATGATTGTAAAGGTCAAATCAGTAAGTAACATAAATACAATACCATGTCATCAAAGCAATTTCAGATGAAATAACCTAAATTTATTACCTAGGCCTGTGCAATTGTTTTAGCTACCTCAAAGCAAACAACCAAATTATTTAAAAAGATCTTGTACTTTTGCACATCATCCCTACTAACCTGTTTAGAATACACACATGGAATCCACATGAAGTTTAGCACACACCGAAAAGTGAATGGGGGAAAAAAAAAGCACATATACCATGTATACAGTTCAGGATAACCTACTGAACATTCCAACCAAATATAAAAACAAAATGGAGGGGCACCTAGCCGGCTCAGTTGGTAGGTAGAGCATGTGATTCTTGATCTCAAGGGTCATGAGTTTAAGCCCCACACTGGGTGTAGAGATTACTTTAAAAAAAATAAATTAAATAATAAAATAACTTTTAAATAGATTATAAAGTCTAAAAGACAATGAATGTAACCTTCCTCCACAATGAAATTAGTAAAATAATGGAAAAACCTGTAGAAGCACTACATTACGTGAATTAAAAAATAATAAGTTAGATTACCACCAGTGCAGCACCGTTTAAGTGTATTAGAAGAGCAAGAAGTATTTAAAATCCAGTTGCAATTATTACCAAAGTGCATAGACATTTTCGAGACCACTCCATCTTATAAGGTGAATGACAACAGCATTAGTAGCAACTGGAATCAGCAATCTCCTTGAATGAACATTACACAACTAATTTATCCTATATATTTTAACGGTGGACCATATGCCATCTGCCTTCACTCAAATATAATGAGGATCGAGTTTAAAACTGACAGCTGGAAGAGTCATTTACAATTTCAAAACACGTGCATTCCATACCCAATATTTATACTAAACGAACTATTTGGTACACTACCATCATACAGCTTAACTTGTTCTAACTATGACTAATTATTGCATAAGGAAGATCTAAACTTTTATAAACCAAAGACTGTCAACATTAAATTTTAATTACTCCAAATACTACAATGAAATGCATTAAGATAACTGATATACAGATAAAGGGGTAAATAGATGAATAAATGTGATTAAAACCAGCAAAATGTCAGTAGAACAATCTAGGTAGTGGGAATATGAATGCTATCTGTAAATCTTTTTAATTTTGCTACGTAGTTGAAAATATTTCCTAATAAAATGTTGGAAAAAAACATTTGACACTTGTTTGGCTATTTATAATTGAAGATTTTAAGGAGAGAAACATAGGTTGGCAACCCACACAAGCACTTTAGTTGGGACAAACCTGAATTCAAATCCCAACTCAACCTCTTAAACAGCTATCTGATCTTAATTACTTAACCTCTCTAGCCTACATTTCCTCACCTGCAAAATGGGTTTTACATAGCTAATAGAAAGTTAAATTCTTCCCATAAAGCACAATGCCAGACACATCGTAAGCACTCAAATGAGTAGCCCTAATATCATCATGAGATTGTTAACTCTATGCTAAATCAAAAAAGGCACTATCCATAAAAATCAAGTAGTAATTTTTTACGTAGTTGGCTTAACACTGATTTGATCATTTTGTGGCCATTCCCAAAAGCAAGATTCCTGATAGGAAACTTACTGCTCAACAGGCTAAGGGGGGAGGAAGTTAAAAAAAAAAAATTCTGAAAAATATTGCTCAATTGATAGTATTGTTCTCCGTCTGAAAAAAAAAATCATTCAGAATTAAATAAGAAAAGTTTCAAGACAAACTTTAAAAGGCACTCAACAACTCCTATGTAGAACTGGCTTCACCTCTGCAGGTTGGTTGGGTACATTCTTGTTATGACAAACTTGTCATACTCTTCCACGTTCCTAATTGTTGGTAAAGAGGCTAGACTAGAACATGACATTTTGAGTTGCCAGAATCTTTCTCCTAAACGAGGACATGCCAACGACCCCACTTCTTCACAGGTAAGAGCACCACCTCCACCTTGGTCTCGATAACGGTTGGGGGGGCGGGGGGAGGGGAAAGGAGGCAGGAACATGAATTCGCGATGGTGTTACTGAAGAACCCTCCAGGTTACTCCTCTTGAGACCCGTCCACGACTTATTCCCGCCACCACCACCCCCACCTGACCTCTCCTCAGTTAAACTTCCAGACTCTGATTTACTAAAGATGCACTTAACAATCTAACACCTTCCATCCCCTGGCCGAGATAACCCACCCCCAGTGCAGAAAAAATTAAAAAAAAGCAAACAACCCCCGCCCCTCCCCCTCCTAACCAGCAGCAAATCTTTGTCCCACCTGCCGAAGGACCACTCTCCAGCGCGCTCCAGACCCAAGGTTGCCTCAGTCCTGCCCGCAATCTCTCTCCAACAGGGCCTCCGCGACCCCTCTACGAGCCTGCACTTGGCCCATTCGCGGCCCCGGGACCCGGCTCCCGCCCCGCCCCGCCCCCCGCCGCCCGCCGCCCGAGTTCTGCCTCACCTCACCTACCCTCTTTCGGGGGCCGGACTCCACCTCTCTCTCCGCCATGTTGGGCCCCGCTCGGAACCGCTGCGGCTCCCGGCGCGGTGGCGGCGGAACCTCTCGGGCCCCCGGCCCCCGCCCACACTGCAGGCACGGCCGCCTCGCGGCAGCTTCCCCGGACCCGACCGGGCCTGCCGCTGAGAGTGGGGAGGGGGCGGATGCCGCGCGCCGGGTCTGAGAGCCTGAGATCCCACGGGTGCGCGCGTGGGCGGTAGGGCCTGCCCGGGAAAGGGGGGGCCGGGACTCGGGGGGTTAATGGCCTCCAAGGGGCCCCGTGAGTAGGATTATTTTCTCTCAGAGAAATTCCTCCGCCTGCGGTTTCTTAAAGGGATCACCAAACCAGCCCCTTGCGCGCGCCCCAGATGCGCAGGCGCACCTTAAGCCCCTCCTTCCTTTCCCACCAAGCCCCCAGTCCTGAGCGTGCGCGGTGAGTGGCCAAGGGTAGGCCAAATCCTGCAAGTCTCTTTGCTGCCAGCAGCTGCTCCCACCACTCAACTATGGCCGCTGCCTTAAAGGGACCATGATGCAGTGATGAAGGAGGAATGAAAGAAATTAATGAAAGGACTATCTGGAGAATTGGGTGAAATGTCAGTGAGGGGTCCAGGTCACCATCCTACACCTGACTGCGGAGATGCCATTGTATAGGGGAAATGATGGTGAGCTGAAGTTCTCAGTGGACCTCTGAACATGAAGAATCACAACCAATGAGGGAGCAAGCTAGTCATCCCAAGGAGACAAGCTTCCCTTCCTTTAGACAGCCGGATCTGAAGCACAGGGCCAACCATTAAGGGCCAACTCTGGGAGCCTAACCTAAAAATTAGATCTTATAGTGATTTTGAACCGAACCAACAATTGGAAATAATTTCCTTTAGTAGTTTGTCCTTAGAATCTACATCGAGAAGGATCTCAGAAGGCATCTACTCAATACTCCGGGTAGTAAAACAGCAGCCTAGTCCAGAAAATAATTTGCCCAAAGACACCTAAATGCTGATGTGAAGTCAGAATCAAGATTTGAATGACAGCCCTCCAGGCTTTTCAATGCACCAAGCTGTCTTCAAAGCAAAAGATAAATCAGTTTTCATCTCGAAGATCACAAATGAAAGTTCCATGATGTTTTAAGAATATTGTAATTCTCCGAAGATGGGTGATGATTTGCAGGTATTGTGTGTCCTCATTCACCTCCATTGAAGGAGCTTTGAGAATAACTTAAAGGATACTCCTCTTCTTTCCAAATAGAAAACTGGGAAGTAGCTTTGGTTCTATCTTGCCCTAAAATGGAAGCTGAGGAAGACTGAAGAGAATGGAGGCTTGATTTAGTCCGCCCTCATACAGTTCCCTAGCCTCAGGTGGAGAAAAATTGCTCTACTGGAGTTCATAATGATAGCTGAGAGACAACCAGGTAAGAAATACAAAGAAGTTGCCTCCTGAAGGTCATTCCCACCCAGCAAGAAACACTGAAATGCAAAGAGCAATTCCTAAAGTCACAGGATAAAAAGATAATTTGTGACTTTTGCGTATCACTTGGTAGCTCTTTTGAAACTAAGAAATTTCTTAATCTGTCACATTTTGACGAAAACTATGGAATTGCTGGAAGTATCCATGCTGGTCTTGCTTAGGCCTCTTCATCTTTAATTTCACTTCTGGGTAGGAAACAGGAAAGGACAAAAGAATCTATATTTCAGATGCAATTTTTAAAACATGTCAGATCCTTTAGTTTCATATTTAGGACAAAAAATAAATCAAAAGAGAAACCAAGATAAGATAATTTTAGAGAATATGGGTACATGAAAGGTCTAGTGGTTTCCACCTGTTTTAGTGGCAGTAGATATTCCCTTCTAATAAAATCTGAGCTTAAAATAGAGTCACTAAATTTGAAGTGGAGATGGGAAACCCATAAACCACTCACCCATTCTTCCTTTTTCTCTCTCTCTTCTTTCATGACACCTCCCACCATTAGAGAAATGTAGCATTTCTCAAGACATAGTTGAAGGCCATTTGATTCAGTCCAACACCACATTTTAAAGATGGAGTCACTGAAGTTCAGACTTGTGTGAGATCACACAAACAATTCATAACAGCATCAGGACTGGAACAAGCATCTTGACCCCAAGACTAGCACTGTCTATCATATCAGATTATTTATAGACATATTGGGAATATGTTGGGTCTTGAACAATAGGCAAGATTTGTGCATTCTAGATAATATGCAAGCATATCATAAATGTTCAGGGCTATTATCCATATAGGAGAAAGAGAAAACCAACACTTATCATTGCAAAGTTAATCATATTATGCTAATTTTACAAAGGAATTTATAGAAATTAAGTGACCATTATAAGTTCATTCAGCAGAGAAACCAAGCCAGAATCCAAAGGATTTTTCTTTCTAGTTAAGTAAAATGAACTAGAGGTTGCAAATTGGTTGCATTGCAGGCAAATCTTCCCCACAGACATATATTTGGTTAGCACCATGTGTAGCTATGTGATCTTGGTCAAGTTACTTGCTCTATGCCTCAGTATCCTCCTCTGTAAAATAGGTTGTTGGGAGAATTAGTTAATATGTCTAAATCTCTTAGAACCCTTTTGGTTCCTAGCACCATAAAATTATATTATTTTATATATTCTACTTTTTTAATTCTTTAATTATTTCCAACAATTAAAGTGGGATTATGTCATGTACAAATCTGATCTTCTGACTTCCCTAAAAAAAAGTAAAATATAATAGTATAATACTTTACCAAATATCAAGCTGATTCACTTTAATTTTCTTCTTTAAATCATGTTCTATCCTAGACTCTGGCCTGAAGTAGAGCTCTGAGACTTATTTCCCTAATTAGGAGAGAGTAGAATAGGTTCAGCGGAGAGAAAAAGAATTTGCTAAGTTTCCTTAATTCCATTTAAATTATAAAATTTGAAACATAGTAAGAAACTGATTTCTCCCCAAACTCCAGAGGAGATGCTCCTTTCATCTAGCACAGCTAAGCCACGAAACTGTGACATAGGAAAGTTTATAAAAGAAAAGCCCGGCTCTTAGTTAAAGGGCAGAAGGAAGAAGAAGGAAAAGAGAGGCAGTGATTGAAAGACACATGCCTCTGTCTTTCTACTCTAGCTTTTCCAAATAGAAAGCATTCTTGCTTTGCTTCTGTTTGGAATTCCAGGTAAAGATGATTTGCAGACTATATCCACACCAGAAAGCAAACTTTTACTAAAGTAATGGCCTTGTGTAGTTGAGAAGAGCAAGAAGGCCTGCTTTTAGCCCCTCAGAGTGGGGTGAATCCAAATTTTGCGGGTCTTGAAGCTTATGTGATGAGGACAGGGAGGAAATTTTTAAAGAAACAGAACAGAGACTTCCATATACAAAATTAGGTACAGGATTCTTGGAAGAGGTTCTGCAAGTGAGTGGCCTTTAGCCGCACTGAAGTATAGAATGTATCCAGAAGTTCCCACACACACCCTATGGAGGCATAGGGAAGGTAGCCAAGGGACTGACAAATATAGGGAGAAGTAGCTCTGTAGAGCTCACTGGACCTTGAACAAAAAGTAGAAACAACCAGACTTCAGGAAGAGTCGAGGTTTGCCTCCAGCCTCTTAGCGAGCTTAGAGAGGGCAGGCTACAAGATACACCACTCACTGACCGACACTGATTTCTAGAGAAGTCAAAGGACATCAAATGGATCAAGGTCTCAGGCTTCCTCAACACATTAACGCTTCATACATGTAGATGCCATCTTAGGGAATTTGTGCAGAGAGCAGCCAAAAAAGACTTGGAGTTTCTTCCCAAAAGAGGTTATTGCCTAGAGGAATTATATCCATTATATTCAAATATGTTTTAATCAAAATTAGGCATTTAGATATATTAGGTAAAAATCTGGGGATCTTAAGAAAGTAAGACAGGGTGTTGGGATGAAAAGTGGAGTAGGGCTACTTTAGTTGGTTGGTTAGTTAGTTAGTTGGCTGGTTAGTTTCTGAAGAACTTCTAAACTCTGGTTATGAGAACTTGAACAAATAGAATGGGAGTTGGGTGTCCCCTCTGTGGAATGCTGATGATAGAGGAACGCCATCCTTCTTTACCTACTACCTGGTGGAATACTTTCAAGAATTCCAGAGTTATGAAGCTTGTGAAGGATCTTAATTTTCCTCCTCATTAACCTCTGTCTTCTTCCTGGAGTAGGAAGAGGAAAAGCAATGTTCTGCTATCTGTTCCTTGCTTCCCCCTTTGGGTTTCTCCATGCCATAGAAACCTTTCTGTCTTCTTAGATAGAAATGATCCCCCCTGTATAGATTTTCATGTGCCCTTGATGGTTTCTGAGGCATGGTTGACTGATTCAAATCTCAAAAGAGAACAGATTTTACATTATACAGAATAGGTAGGTGTTCTCTGTCAGCAACTGAGTGACCTTTGACCACTCCACGGTGCAGAGACCCACGCAGGGCTCAAACTCATGAACTGTGAGATCATGACCTGAGCTGAAACAAAGAGTCGGACGCTAAACCCACTGAAGCACCCAAGCACCCCTAATCTCACTGTTTTGAATATATGCCTTTGTGCTGATGGGAATGGAGAGAAGGAACAGGAAACATTTTGATATTCCAATTTGACACTACCCTTTGAGGAATGAAGACCAAGAAATCTGTTATACAGCTTCTCTTCAAACCAAACCCAGAACAGCAGAAACTGGAGAACATGATTCTTTTGTTAAAGGATTGCCCTTGTTTTTCTCATCCTAACATAGAAAAAAAATAATAATGCTTATCTCCTTTTCAGAATACCAGGCCATTATGCACAAAATTCTGACTTAAAGAATGACCTTCAAATATTATTTAATAAAGAATTAAATTGAGGTGTCTTGGTGGCTCAGTTGGTTGAGCCTCTGACTCTTGGTTTTAGGTCAAATCATGATCTCACAGTACGTAAGTTTAAGCCTTGCATCCGGCTCTGTGCTGACAGTGCAGAGCCTGCTTGGAATTCTGTCTCTCTCATACTCTCTCTCTGCCCCTCCTGTTCTCTCTCTCTCTCTCTCTCTCTCTCTCTCTCTCTCCCTCACTCTCTCTCTAAAAATAAATAAATAAACTTAAAAAAAAAGAGTCTCAAAAAATTAGGAAACAATGTTGAAATTCTCATTCTGAAATGAGAACAATGGAAAAATTGAAATTAAAGCAAGTAATAAAATATACTTCAGTGCACCTGGGTGGCTCAGTCAGTTTAATCATTGCTTTCAGCTCAGGTCATGATTTCAAGCTTCATGAGTTCGAGCCTTGAATTGGGCTCTCCACTCTTAGCAAGGAACCTGCTTCAGATCCTCTGTCTCCCTCTCTTGCTGCCCCCTGCCCTGCTTGCTCTCTCTCTCTCTCTCTCTCAAAAATAAACATTTAAAAAAACTTTCTTAAATAATGAAATATACTTCTATAGCTTTTTTAAAAGAATAAAAAATAATAGTAGGAAGGACCATGGAAACTTTTCAATATCAATGACATGTGTCTGAGATGAGTGATTTAGAGGACTGAACATCCAAATACAAATAAAATAAAAACCCACCTACAAAAAAATGATAGGAAAAAGAAAGAACATTCAGTTTAACTGTTAGTTAACGTACATGTCATAAAAGAGTTACTAATTTTAAAAAATTTGGAGTATGATAATATAATTCACATTAAAAACTATTCAAGGGGCACCAGGGTGGCTCAGTTGGTTAAGCATCCAACTTTGGCTCAGGTCATGATCTCACAGCTCCTGAGTTCAAGCCCGCATCCAGCTCTATGCTGTCAACTCAGAGCCTAGAGCCTATTTTGGATTCTATGTCTTGTCTCTCTACCCCTCCCTTGCTTGCACTCGCCTCTCTCCCTCTCAAAAGTACATAAACATTAAAAAAAAATTTAACTATTCAAAATAGAATTTTAAATGTTATGTATTTGTTATTCAGCTATAACACACAACGTTACATTAGTTTCAGATGTACACAATAGTTATTTGACACAGAATAGAATTTAATGTTTTTTTGGTGCTTTAAAGACCCTCTAAAATTTTATCATACCACTGGGCATCGAGTCAGACACCAGTGATTCTTACTCCCTAACAGAAGGTGTAGGGGTTTGGGCTGAATCTTTCCTGGCTCCGTATCTTAACATACATTGGAGATATCAGGGATATTTTGTCATTTTTCAAAAAAGCAGCATGCAGGAATTAGAGGCAAAATTGTTATTGATTTGAAGTTATTTAGATTCCTTATGACAAGTTTATTGTACCTTTTATAGTAGATTGTCCACATTTTCAATTCAACTTTTTTCAAGGACTATCCTTTATAAAAATCTCAAGTGTATTACATTGCCCTCATATGAACAAGATGTTTTCCCCATTTCCCTTCACTGAGAAATGACTCACTATAAAAAAAATCCACTGTTATTTTATGATTTATTATAAGAAATCTTTATTTAGGAGTGCCTGGTTTGTTCAGTTGGTAGAACATACAACTCGAGGTTGTGAGTTCAAGGCCCATGTTGAGCATAGAGCCTACTTGAAAGAAAGAAAGGAAGGAAGGAAGGAAGGAAGGAAGGAAGGAAGGAAGAAAGAAAGAAAGAAAGAAAGAAAGAAAGAAAGAAAGAAAGAAAGAAAGAAAGAAAGAAAGAGAAAGAAAGAAAGAAAGAAAGAAAGAAAGAAAGAAAGAAAGAAAGAAAGGAAGGAAGAAAGAAAGAAAGAAAGGAAAGGAAAGAGAAAGAAAGAAATATTTGGTCTTCTTTGTTTCTGACTTAGAGCTTCTAAAACTCTTGGAATTTCCTACCAGCGTGATCAAGGCATCTTTTTTTATGTTAATGGGGTGACTTTTTAAAAACACCCAGAGGTGGGATCCAGTTGTCTGCAGGACCAGCTCTTTCATTAGAGGACCTGAACTTCAGAGAACTGAGAGGGACTAGAGGTTGAGTCAGCCAATAGCCAATAACTTAGTCAATCATGACCATTTAAGGAAGCGTCCATAAAAGCCCAGGAGGTCAGCTTTGTGGTCCTTTTCAGAGAGCTTCCAAGCTTGGGGAATCAGAATGCTTCCATGTGCCATCAAGCTAGGCCCCAAGCTCCACAAGGACAGAGGATCCTTTGTTAGAGACCTCACCCTATTTACCTCTTCATTTGGCTGTTGATTCATAACTTTTAATATATTGATTAATAAAATGGTAACTGTAAATATTTCCCTAAGTTCTGTGAGCCATTCTATGGAATTAATTGAACCTAAGGATGAGGTTGTTGGAACCTCCAATCCTTAGCCTGTCAGTCAAAAGCACAGGTAACAGCCTGGATCTTGTGACTATTATCTGAGGTGGGAGTAGAAGGCAGTCTTCTAGGACTAAATCCTTAACCTGTAGAATTGGAGCCTACCTCTGGGTAGATAGTGTCAGAACTGAGTTGAATGTTCAAGTATCTTGTGGTGTCTCAGAATTGTTTGGTGTTATAGGGGGGAAAGGAACCTCCCCTAAGGTTGGAATTGGGTCCAGGAACCCTAAAAGACCCATTAAGGCATGAATGTTTACGGAGTGTGTAAGATATGCTCAGAGACTGGCACAGATTTAGCTTTACAGGAGGGCCCATAAGATGGGAACTTTCTCAATGGGAGCTCATCCATCACATGATTCACTGGCTATTTCTATTGACATCAATCCATACCTTTCTCTGAGCTCTAGAGCCTCATATCCACCGCATAATGATTTAACATAATTTACTTGTGTATGAACCTGACACATGCCAGAAGTTGGAGGTACCAAGACAAATTAGATAATGGCTGAAATGGACATCTAATTAGACAAACTGGTTGTTATGAGAAAGATAAACACACTGCATGTTGGGAGCACAGGGAAAAGGCACCCAATTTGTGTAGACTCCAGTTACTGCAAATATGTCTCAACATAAACTCATACTTAAACTAAAAGCAATCTATGGAGACCTGACATGACTTGTGAGAACCTAAGTTCCTTCAAGGCAACCCTATGTGATAAAGTCCCTGGAGATCCTCCAGAAGACCAGATGAAGTAGGAAAGTCCTAGAATGAATTTCACAAAAACTGTAGTTTTTGTTCTGATTCAATCTCTTACTGTATAACCTTAGGCAGGTCACTTCACCTATTTGGGGTTTTTCTTTCATGCTGAGGAGTGAAAAACAATTATTTCAACCTTCAATATCTGATAACTCTGTTCTTTCATGGTAGAAATCAGAAACAACTGATATTCATTGCTCAGGAAAAAATTTTCCTATCACAAAAAGAAGTAGATATCAAAAATGTGGAAGGGGGATCTAACTGGCTCAGTCAGTGGAGCATGTGATTCTTGATCTTGGAGTTGTGAGTTTGAGCCCCATGTGGACATGGAGATTATTTAAAATAAAATCTTTTTAAAAACTATGGAAAAAGGACTAGTCATCCTTCATCATCTTCACTGGTATGTTTATTGTCTTTGAAATATTTAATCTTCATTCTTTTCTGCATTTATTATTAATAAATGGTAACAAATCTATGTCAATTTCTTTTTTTTTTAATGTTTATTTATTTTTGAGAGAGAGCATGAGCAGGGGAGGAACAGAGAGAGAGGGAGACACAGAATCCGAAGCAGGCTACAGGCTCTGAGCTGTCAGCACAGAGCCCAACACGGAGCTTGAACCCACAAACTGCGAGATCATGACCTGAGCTGAAGTCAGACGCTCAACCGACTGAGCCACCCAGGCACCTGTCTATGTCAATTTCTAATATGCCATAGAAAAGATTTATAATTAGCTCTTTCTGTTTTACAGTCCAGAAAGAGCGAGTTTAGATATGGTAATCAGAGAGGTTTTTTGCTGAGGAAGTAACATTTTAGCTGAGACTTTAATAATGAGCAAGAGCTGGCTATGTGCAAATGTCTGGACAGAGCTTTCCAGGAAGAGAGGTCAACAAATGTGAGTCCTCTCAGCAAGAACAACTTGAAGTGTTTGTTACTAGAACCAAGTGAAGGGCAGAACCAAGAGAAGTACAGGCCATAGTAACTTTAATTTTATTTCATATATGAGAGAAGGACATTGGAGACTATAAAAAAACAGAGAATGATGCCACCCCTGCTAATGCCATGTGCAGAATGAGCCATAAGGGAGGAAGAGTAGACATAACAGGCTTTGTGGTAGTCCAGGTGAGAGATGGCACTGGTTTGACTGAGAAAGTAAATAGTGGATATGGTGAAAAGTAGTCAAATTCAAGATATGTTTTGGAGGTTTAGGATTGCTGCAAATGAATTGAATGCTGGAGGTGACAGAAAAAGTTCACAAAAATGACTCTTTGCTTTTCAGCCTAGATGAATGATGTTGCTCATTATTTGAAATGGAGACGAGTAGAGCAAAAGATTGGAGGCAGTGGGCCAAACAAGGAAACAAAAGTAATGTCATGGACATAAAATGCCTCTTAGACATCCAAATGGAAATGTGAAATGGGCAGTGGGACATTAGAGTCTGAAGCTCAGGAGAAATACCAAGGCCAGAGACAGAAACATAGGGGTCATCAGTATATGCCATAAGACTGGATAGAATTACCCAAAGAGTATAAATTAAACTGAGCAAGGAAGCACTCCAACATTTATAACTCAGGAAGAGAAAGAGGATCAGGTAAAGTAGTAGGAAAGCCAGGAGAGAGTGCAGTCTCAGAGGCCCAGAGTATTTCAAGAGAGAAGATCAATTCCCAAACTGTCCAATTTGGAAGACAAGAAGGATGAGGCCCAAGAATTGGCTATAGGATTAAAAGGTCATTGGTAATCTGGACTAGAGCTCTTTCAGGAAATTGGTTTGTGGGAACTTAACTACAGCAGATTGAAAAAGTTTGTGGGCATGCTGGCTTCCACATGGGAAGTCCATGTCACCTGGAAGCACTCCAGTGGCCCAGAGAGCTGTGTTTTTCTTCTGCCTCTCATTAAGTACCCGTAGCCAAACTCTATAGAATGGTAATATGATGGTTAATTGTATGTGATGACTTGGCTAGACCATGATACCCACATATTTGGTAAAACATTGTTCTGGATGTTTCTGTTTTGGGGATGCAATTAACAATTGATTCAGTGGACTATGAGTAAGCTGATGATCCTCCATAATTTGGATGGGCCTCATTCAATCAGTTGAAGACCATAATACAACAAAAACTGATACTACCTTCCCCTTCCAGGCAAGAGAGAATTTTGCCAGCTGACAAGTTGGGACCTGAACTATAACATTGACTCTTCACTGGGTCTACCTGCAAAGTTTGGATTTACCACCCTTCATAATCACATGAGAGAATTTCTTAAAATAAAGTACTCTTGGGGTGCCTGGGTGGCTCAGTCGGTTGAGCATCTGGCTTCAGCTCAGGTCATGATCTCACTGTTTGTGGGTTCAAGCCCCATGTCAGGCTCTGTGCTGACAGCTAGCTCAGAGCCTGGAGCCTGCTTCAGATTCTGTGTCTCCCTCTCTTTCTCTGACCCTCCCCTGCTCACACTGTCTCTCTCTGTCTCTCAAAAATAAATAAGAAACATAAAAATAAATTAAAAAAAATAAATAAATGAAATATGGGCACCTGGGTGGCTCAGTCAGTTTGGTGTCCAACTCTTTATTTTGGCTGAGGTCATGATCTCACAGTCTGTGAGATCAAGCCCCACGTCAGCCTTCATGCTGACAGTGCAGAACCTGCTTAAGATTCTCTGTCTCCCTCTCTCCTCCTCTCTCACTTTCTGTCCCTTTCTCCCCCTGCTTGTGCTCTCTCTGTCTCTCAAAATAAACAAACAAACAAACAAACAAATAGAAACAAAGAAAAGCCCAGGACCTGATATCACTGGTGAATTCCACCAAACATTTAAGAACTAACATCTATTCTGTTCTTAAATTCTTCCAAAAAATTTAAGAGGAAAGAATATTTCTTAACTCATTGTGTTAGGTTAGCATTACCTTGATTCCTAAGCCAAACACACTACAAAAAAAGGAAACTGTAGACCAATATCCCTTATGAACACTGAAGCAAAAATCCTCAACAAAATACAAATAAACTGAATTCACCACATGTTATGAGGATTATGCATATGACCAAATGAGATTTATTCCTAAAATGCAAGGATGGCTCAACGTATGAAATTGATGAATGTAATAGATCACATTAATAGAATAGAAAAAAACCACATGATCATATCAATGGATACAGAAAAAGCATTTGACAAATAAAATACCCTTTCATGATAAAAATACTCAACAAACTAAGAATAGAAGAATACTATCCCAACATAACAAAGGCTATGTATGAAAATATACAGCAAACATCAGACTCAATAGTAAAAGACTAAAACATTTTCCTCAAAGATTGGAAACATAGCAAGTATCCCCACTTTTAGTACCTATATACAATGTAGTGATGGAAATCCTAGACAAAGCAATTAGGCAAGAAAAAGAAATTGAAAGCATCCAAATTGGAAAGGAAGTTCTTTTTTCCACAAATGATAAGCTCTTATGTGTAGAAAACCCTAAAAGTTCCAAAAAAAAAAATTGTTAGAACAAATAAGTAAATTTAGCAAAGTTGCATGATAACAAAGTCAACACAAAACAATCAGTTGCACTTCTGTATACTAACACTGAACAATCTGAAAAGCAAATTTCAAAAAAAAATTCCATTTATAATAACATCAAAAATAATACAATACCTAAAAATCAATTTAACCAAAGAAATAAAAGACTTGTACAATGAAAACTATAAAACATTTCTGAATGAAATTAAGCAAGACATAAATAAATGGATATGCATTCCACATTCATGGATTTAATGACCTAATAGTGTTCAGATGTCAATATTATACAAAGTGATGTACAGATTTAGTGCAATCCCTATCAAAATCCCCATGACATTTTTTGCAGAACTAGAATAATCCAGTCTAAAATTAATATAGCATCTCAAGGAACCCCACATAGCCAAAAGAGTCTTGAAAAAGTGAAGCAAACCTGGAGGACTCATACTGTCTGATTTTAAAACTTATTATGAAGCTACAGTAATGAAAATACAGAACAATGAAATAGATTGGAGAGCTCAGAAAGAAACCCTTGCATATACAGTCAAAGGTGTGCCAAGATCGTTCAATGGGAAAATGACAGTCTTCAATAAATGTTGAGAAAACTGGATATCCAGACAAAAAGGCATGAAGCTGGATCCTTACCTTATAACCTTATACACAATTAACTCAAAATGGATCAAAGACCTAAATGCAAGAGCTAAAACTATAAAACCCTTAGAATAAAACATAAGGGGAAAATTTCATAACAATAGATTTGGAACCATTTTTTAGATATAACACCAAAAGGAGATCCAACAAAAGAAAAAATAGCTAAGTTGGAGTTCATCAAAATTAAAACTTTTGAGGGAGTCTGGGTGTCTCAATTAGTTGAGCATCCAACTCTTGATTTCAGCTCAGGTCATGATATCACTGTTCATGATATGGAGCCCTGAGTTGGGCTCTGTACTGGCAGCACAGAGCCTGCCTGGGATTCTCTGTCTCCCTCTCTCTCTCTGCCCCTTCCCTGCTCACACCCCCTCTTTCTCTCAAAAAAATAAAAAATAAAATTTGGGACGCCTGGGTCACTCAATCAGTTAAGCATCTGACTTTGGCTCAGGTCATGATCTCAGAGTTGGTGAATTCAAGCCCCATATCAGGTTTTCTGCTGTCAGCATGGAGCCCAGTTGGAATCCTCTGTCCCCCTCTCATTCTGCCTCTCCTCTACTCACACGTGCTCTCTCACTCTTATTTTTTCTCTCTCTCTCTCTCAAAAATAAACACTAAAAACATTGTTAAGAAAATAAAAATAAATAAATAATAAGACTTAAAAAATTTAAACAAACAAAAAAAACCTTGTGCATCGAAGACTATCAACAAACTGACTGAAAAGGCAACCCACAGAATGGGATAACATATTTGCAAATCATGTATCTGATAAGTGATGGATACCCAGAATATATAAAGAACTCTTACAACTCAACAGCAACAAAAAACAACAAATTAAAAAATGAGCAAAGGTCATAGACAATTCTCCAAAGAAGATAAAAATGGCCAATAAACTTAGTGATGCTCAGCATCACTAGTCACTGGAATATGTAAATAAAAAACACAATAAAATATCACGTTACCCACATTAGGATGGCTATTATAAAAACAAAACAAAACAAAACAGAAAATGAATATTCGTGAGGATATGGAGGAACTGGAACACATGTACATTGCTGGTGAGAATGTAAATGATGCCGTCACTGTGGAAAAGTGTTTGGCAGGCAGTTCCTCAAAAAATTAAACATGGAATTACCATATGATCCAGCATATATACTTCTGGATATATACCCAAAAGAAGTGAAAGCAGGGGCTTAAATAGATATTTGTATACCTGCATTCATAGCAATAATATTCATAATAGCAAAGAGTGGAAGCAACCCAAGTGTCTATCAACAGATGACTGGATAAAAAACATGTAGTACATCCATATAATGGATAGTCATCAGCCTTTCTTTTTTTTAATTTTTATATGTTTTATTTTTATTTTTGAGAGAGAGAACGTGAGCAGGGGAGGGCCAGAGAGAGAGGGAGACACAGAATCCGAAGCAAGCTCCAGGCTCTGTGCTGACAGCTTGGAGCCTGGAGCCTGCTTTGGATTCTGTGCCTCCTCTCTCTGCCCCTCCCCTGCTCTGTCTCTCTGTCTCTCTGCCTCTCAAAAATAAATAAACATTAAAAATTTTTTTAAAAATTTTAATAAATAAAAAAAATAAGTCATTAAGGGATACCTTAGTGTCTCGGTTGTTTAAGCATGGGACTCTTAATTTCAGCTCAGGTCATGAACTCACAGTGTGTGAGTTCAAGCCCTGCGTTGGGCTCCTTGCTGATGGTGGGGAGCCTGCTTGGGATTCTCTTTCTCTTTCTCTCTCTTTGTCCCTCTCCTGCTCATGCTTTCTCTCTCTCTCAAAAAATAAACGAACTTAAAAAAAATTATTAACATAAGGAGTGCCTGGCTGGCTCAGTCAGTGTAGTGTGCAACTCTTGAACTTGGGGTTGTGAGTTCAAGCCCCACATTGGGTGTAGAGATTACTAAAAAATAAAATCTTTTTTAAAAAAAATCAGTAAAATGATACATTTATGTTATGTATATTTTACGACCACAGCAACAACAACAAAAACAATGACGTATGCAAGTTTTGCATTTTATACATGAAAAAAATTAAACTCTACCAAAATTTAACTGACTTTACACAACTAGGAAGTAAAAATGGTATTTAAATTCAAGGCTTGGGGCACTTGGGTAGCTCAGTTGGTTGGCCATCTGACTTGATTTTCAGCTCAGGTCTTGATCTCAGGGTCCTAGGATTGAACCCTGCAATAGGCTCTGAGTGTGAGGCCTGCTTGAGATTCTTTCTCTCTCTCCCTCTGCCCCTTTCCCCTGTTTGCTCTTTCTCTCTCTCTCTCTCTCTCTCTCTCTCTCTCTCTCAAATAAATAAATAAATAAATAAATAAATAAATTCAAGACTTTTTTACTTATGTTATGTCTTTTTTTTTAATGCTTTTTTTTAAATTTATTTTTGATACAGAAGAGACAGAGCATGAGAGGGGGAGGGTCAGAGAGAGAGGGAGACACAGAATCTGAAACAGGCTCCAGGCTCTGAGCTAGCTGTCAGCAGAGAGCCTGACGCGGGGCTCGAACCCACGAATGTGAGATCTGACCTGAGCCGAAGTCGGAGGCTTAACCGACTGAGCCACCCAGGCGCCCCTAACTTATGTTATTTCAACACTTATGTTCTTTCCACTAAATCTTTGTTTATTTGTTTTTTAAGGTAAAATTTCGGTATAATAAATGCTTAGATCTAAAGTGTAGAATTTAATGAATTTGGTTGTTTTAACGGTTTTTTAGTGTTTATTCATTTTTTCTTTAATTTTTTTTTGTTTTTTTATTTATTTTTGAGAGACAGAGAGAGGCAGCTCGAGCAGGGGAGGGTCAGAGAGAGAGGGAGATACAGAATCCGAAGCAGCCTCCGGGCTCTGTGCTGACAGCCCGACACGGGGCTCGAACACGGGGCTTGAACCCACGAACCGTGAGATCATGACCTGAACCGAAGCTGGGCGCATAACCAACTGAGCCACCCAGGTGCCCCAATTTATTCATTTTTTTGAGAGACAGAAAGAGAGCAAGCTGAGGAGGGACACACACACACACACACACACACACACACACACACACACACAGAATCTGAAGACAGGCTTTAGGCTCTGAGCTGTCAGCACAGAGCCGAAAGCAGGGCTCAAACTCATGAATCACAAGATTATGACCTGAGCCGAAGTCAGCTGCTTAACCAACTGAGCCACACAGGTGCCCCTTATTTAATGAATTTTGATAAATTCATATACCTGTTTAACCACCACTCCAATCAAGATAAAGCACGTTTCCACTAGACAGTGCCCTCATGCACCCTTCCATTTAATCCCTATCCCCTTTAGACAACCATTATCTTGATTTCTATCATCATGGATTAGCTTTATCTTTATCTCCTTTTCAACTTCTTATAAATGGAATTATTCAGATGCACTGTTTTGTGTCTCACCCTTAGATTCAATACAATGGTTTTTTTTTTAAATGAGCTGTCAACACAGAGCCCGACCTGGGGCTCGATCTCACGGACTTTGAGATCATGACCTGAACTAAAGTCGGATGCTTAACTGACTGAGCCACCCAGGTGCCCCTCAACACAATGGTTTTGATGTTCATCTACATTGTTGCTTATGTCAGTAATTCACCCTTTTATTGCTGAGTAATATTCTATTTCATAAGAATGTCACAATTTGCTTATTCTTCCTATTATTGGTGAACATTTCAGTTTCCAGTTGTTGACTCTTACCAATAAAACTACTATAAACACTTTTTCACAAGTCTTTGTGTGGGCATATTTTCATTTCTTATCCTGTGTGACTTGCTTCAGTCAATGAGACAGTAACAAACTTCATTCAAGCAATTGAAAAATTTGCTTATATATTTTCTCTTTAACCTTGCCACTACCTTGAGAACAAACACAGCTAGCCTGCTGGAAGATGAGAGACCACGTGGAATGGAGCCAAGTCCTTTCTAGACTAACCAACCCCCAACCTCCCAAACAAGTGTTTATGGATTCATGAACAAGTTCAAGTGAAACTGCCTAGCCCAGGTTAAAAGAGCTGCCCAGGTGACCCACAGAGTCAGGACAAATGAATGGTGGTTCCTTTAAACCTCTGAGTTTTGGATGGTTTATTATATAGAATTATGGTAGTAATAGCTAATTTATACACATTTGTACCAGTTTTCTACTGCTGCATAACAAATTGTTTGGATTACAACATAAATTTATTATCTCATAGTTTCCATTGGTCAGAAATCTGGGCATGAGTTAGCTGGGTCTTCTGCTCTGTTCTTATCAAGCTGAAATCAAGGTATCATCTAGGACTTCAATCTCATCTGTAGCTTGGAATCCTCTTCCAAGCTTATTGGTTATTGGCTGAATTCAATTCCTTTGTCATAGGACTGAGGCCCTTGGTTTGTAGAGGACATCCACTATTTCCTACCACATGGTTCTCTCTAAGACCTGGAAGTTTGCTTTTTGAAAGCCAACAGATGAGCACTTGATGCTTCAAATCTGTGACTTTTTTATTTTATTTTTTATGCCTTTATTTTATTTTGAGAGAGAAAGAGAGAGAGAGTGGGAAAGGGATAGAGAAAGAGGGAGCCACAGAATCCGAAGCAGGTTCCAGGTTCTGAGCTATCAGCACAGAGCCCGACATGGGGCTCGAACCCATGGACCGTGAGATCATGACCTGAGCCAAAGTCGGACGCTTAACCGACTGAGCCACCCAGGCACCGCTCAAATCTGTGATGTCTAGGCCCCTTCATAAAAAGTCCAGCTGATGGGACACCTGGGGGGCTTACTCAGTTAAGTGGCAGACTTCGGCTCAGGTCATGATCTTGCAGTTTGTGAGCTCGAGCCCTGCGTCAGGCTCTGGGCTGACAGCTCAGAGACGGGAGCCTGCTTTGGATTCTGTGTCTCCCTCTCTCTCTGGCCTCCTCTGCTCACTCTGTCTCTCAAAAATAAATAAATGTTTAAAGAAAAAGTCCAGCTGATTAGGTCAGGCCCACCCAAGGTTATCTCCTTTTTGATTACCTTAAACTCACCTGATTAGGGACTTCATTACATCTACAAAATGTCCTTACTGCTGCTGTATAAAATAACTTAATCACAAAACAATATCCCATCATATTACAGGTCCCATCTATAGGGATTTTATAGAGTGTGTGCACCAGGGGATGGAAATCTTGGGAGCCAACTTAGAACCCAAGATACACAAATAATTTTTAAAGGTAAAGAATCTATTTATTAAGCAATGAAAATAAATATTAAGCAATGAAATAGATTCATATGTTATATAAGGGTATAACTTATGTAATTTATAAGTTATTATTTTTTTAAGTTCATTCATTTATTTAAGTAATCTCTACACTGAACATGGAGCTCAAACTTATGACCCTGAGATCAGGCGTTGCATGCTCCTCTGGCAGAGCCATCCAGGCATTCCAATAATTTATAATTCATAATAGGTTATAATGTATAATAAGAGATTATAATATATAATATATACAATTGTATAAAGGCATACAGTATAAATATAATTACAATGTAGTATTTATTGTAATCATAATGGTATAGATCATATTCTGTAATTATAATTATTAGATATATGATGATATATTACAGTATATGGTATATAATATAATTATATGTGAATATATGAATCTATTTCATTGCTTAATATTTATTTTCATTGCTTAATAAATAGATTTCTTTACCTTATAAACTATTTGTATACTTGAGTTCTACGTTGGCTCCCAATTTTTCCATCCTCTAATTTACACACTCTATATAATCTCTTCCCCTTAAGTTATAGGTGGGAACTGTAAATATAATGGGATATTGTTTTGTAATTAAGTTGTTTTATACAGCAGCAGTAAGGAGATTTATATGCCATAATATAATATAAATATATAACATTATATAGCATATTACATCATATGTCTTATATATTGGGTTGTCTATATAGTGTGTACTATGTAACATACCATACTAACCTTCAAATACAACTCTTAGAAGGTTAATATCTTTGGCCATAAAATGTAATTCAATTGGTTATATTCAACTCATCAGAGAAAGACTTGATTGTGACATGTCGTTAGTGGAGGAAGGGAACAAGGAAGTTACTCTTTAGGAGGTACATTCTTGTTGACCATTTTCACAAATTTTTCCACCTTTTTGGGCTCATGGTTATCTTGCACTTAAACTGCACTTAAAAATAAATTTATAACATGGGAAAACACTCCTAGAGTAAAATAAAGGCTACATGTAAAAGCGCTTTAAAAAATGTAAATGACTTAACTATAAGGAACACACAGAAGGTTGCTGGAGGGAGGTGGATGAGGGACAGGTTAAATGGTTGATAGGAATTAAGGAGGGCATTTCTTTTTTTTTTTTTAGGAGGGCACTTCTTGTGATGAGCAGTGGGTGCTTTATGTTAAGTGTTGAATTACTAAATTCTATTCCTGAAACTAATGTTACACTATATGTTAACTAAAACTGGAATTTAAATAAAAACTTGAGAAGGACCTGGATAGCTCAGTGGGCTAAGCGTCTGACTCTTGGATTCAGCTCAGGTCATGATTTCACTGTTTTTGAGTTTGAGCCCCACATTGGGCTCTATGCTGCCCTGCCTGTGTGGAGCCTGCTTGGGATTCTCTGTCTTTCTGTCTCTGCCCCTCCCTCAAAATAAATAAATAAACTAAAAAAAAAAGATTTAAATATGGGGTGCCTGGGCGGCTCAGTTGGTTGAGCATCAGATTCTTGATTTCAGCACAGGTAATGGTCTTGTAGTTCATGAGTTTGAGCCCTGCATTTGGGATTTGTGCTGACAGTGCAGAGCCTGCTTGGGCTTCTCTTTCTCTCTCTCTCTCTCTCTCTCTCTCTCTCTCTCTCTCTCTTACTCACTCTCTCTTTGCCCCTCCCATGATCTCTCTTTCTCTCTCAAAACAAATACACTTAAAAAAACACATCCAAATAAATAAAAACTTGACAAAAAAAGAAAAATGTAGATGACTTCTACAAACAACTAACTGAAGGATGATAAAAGATACCTCATTTTTCTCACTTGGTATCCATATGTAAAATAAAACAAAACATTTGTGTTCATCTAAATCTGGAGCACAATTCAAATTTTTTCAAATTACATTTTCTGAGTAAATCCATTGTGCCAAGTAAAGTGGCGTCTTTGCCCAAACCTACAGCATTGAAAAACTATGGTATAAAAATAGGGGCGCCTGGGTGACTCAGTCGGTTAAGCGTTCGGCTTCGACTCAGGTCATGATCTCATGGTTCAAGCCCCGTGTCGGGCTCTGTCCTGTTAGGAGGTACCCATACTTCAGTGCTGACAGCTAGCTCAGAGCCTGGAGCCTGCTTCAGATTCTGTATCTCCCTCTCTGACCCTCCCCTGCTCGCGCTGTCTCTCTCTGTCTCTCAAAAAAAGAAAAAAAAAAAGATTTAGAGCACTAAGCAGTTTGGTCGTTCGTTGGAGGGTCTTCTTTTCTTTGCTCGGCGACTGCGGCTCTTCATTGGGCGGCGGAGCGGCGCGGCCATCGGAGAAGCGGCCTAAGACTTCGGCATTGGGTCAAAGAAAATGGCCCGAACCAAGCAGACTGCTCGTAAATCTACGGATGGGAAGGCGCCCCGCAAGCAGCTGGCCACTAAAATCGCCAGGAAAAGCGCTCCCTCTACCGGCGGGGTGAAAAAACCTCACCGCTACAGACCCGGGACCGTTGCGCTTCGAGACATCCGTCGTTACCAGAAATCGACCGAGCTTCTGATCCGGAAGCTGCCTTTCCAGAGGCTGGTGAGGGAGATCGCCCAGGATTTCAAGACCGATCTGAGGTTTCAGAGTGCCACCATTGGTGCGCTGCAGGAGGCCAGTGAAGCGTACCTGGGGGGTTTGTTTGAAGATACTAACTAATCTGTGTGCCATCCACGCTAAGAGAGTCACCATCATGCCCAAAGACATCCAGTTGGCTCGCTGGATACGGGGAGAGAGAGCTTAAGTGAAGGCAGTTTTTATGGTGTTTTGTAGTAAATTCTGTAAAATACTTTGGTTTAATTTGTGACTTTTTTGGTGAGAAATTGTTTATAATATGTTGCATTTGTACTTAAGTCATTCCATCTTTCACTCAGGATGAATGCGAAAAGTGACTGTTCACAGACCTCAGTGATGTGAGCACTCTGGCTCAGGAGTGACAAGTTGCTAATATGCAGAAGGGATAGGTGATACTTCTTGCTTCTCATGATGCATGTTTCTGTATGTTAATGACTTGTTGGGTAGCTATTAAGGTACTAGAATTGATAAATGTGTACAGGGTCCTTTTGCAATAAAACTGGTTATGACTTGATCCAAGTGTTTAACAATTGGGGCTGTTAAGTCTGACCATACATCACTGTGGTAGAATGTGGGCTTTTTCAAGGGTGAAGATCCAAGTCTTAACCACAGTGTAACTTACAGTTTCCTTAAAAAAAAAAAAAAAAAGTAAAAACTGGCAGCTGTAGAATACACTATGTGCATTTATAATAGCTATTTTATATATTGTAGTGTCAACATTTTAAAATTAAATGTTTTACATTCACATGTGGTGGGGAGTCTTGTCATTAAGGTGGGTGTAATTTAAAGTCCAGTTGGTTTTCCCCTAACTAGACTGCACTTGTTTCATGAGAGTAAACTGCTTTGCGAATTATACCTTGCATAAGTCCTCATTCTACCACATGTTAACTAACCCTCTAGCTGATTAATGCAAACACTAAGGGGGGGATTTTATTTATAAGGGCTCTAGAATATAATACAAGTTATTCACACCAGCATCATCTGTTACTAATACTCTATCCTAGTTAGTGCAGCTTTTCTTTGTGTTGTGGTTGGTCTCATAACTAGGTTGAGTTTTTCTCTCAGAAGAGGAAACCATACCGAAGTTCTTTTCCTTGTGGAGTTTGTATTATAATAACCCTTAGAGTAAACTTGCTGTGGGAGAGGGGCACACAAGTCCAGCTTCTTGAACCTCTGCCAGATAAGGTGGTGTCTGGGTTAGGTTCCGTCTGCTAACGTGGTCCTGGGAAAATCACTTTATAGAGATGGCCTTCTAAGTGGTTTAAAAAATTAACCTTCTATTGAAGTCTTTAGGTCAATTATGTATGTTGACTAAATTTATAAATAAACTTGTTTATTCAAAAAAAATTTTAAATAAATAAACATTAAAAAAATTTTAAGAAAAAAAGAAAAACTATGGTATAAAAATAGATTTTACTTTTACTACTTTTTGAGTGAAAAACTTGTCATACTGGAGAAACAGTGGAACAATTTTTATGGCAACCGCTCACCAAGTGAATGATCATTACTTGAGGCGAGTCCATACTCCTTCCATAACTCCAGATCTAGGGGCGCCCAGGTGGCTCAGTGGGTTAAGCCTCTGACTTTGGCTCAGGTCATGATCTCACGTTCATGGGTTTGAGCCCTGCGTCAGGCTCTGTGCTGACAGCTCAGAGCCTGGAGCCTGCTTCCAATTCTGTGTCTTCCTCTCTTTTTGCCCCTCCCCGCTCACTCTCTGTCTCTGTCTCAAAAATAAATAAAACATTAAAAAAAATAACTCCAGATCTAAAGTTCTTATTGTCAACTTGCTGACTGATGTGTCTCAGGTCCAATCAATGTAACAATTGAGCTGGCCTAGAGACACACAACAATTGTGTGTCTGCCGAAAGCTATAGATATATCATCTAATTTAAATCTCATTACTAGATATTGAGGAAGAACATGATGTTTGAAAGGTAAAGGAACTTGCTCAAGGTCATACAGCTAGGAATTAACAGAGTTGGCATTTGAATCCAAGTTTGTTAAAGTCCAAAGCCTGTACTCTTAGCTGCTTCTCCTGCCAGTCAAAGCTTGGCATTTAGTAGATGAGGGGAAAAATGTTCTTGGAGTACAAGACCAGCTTTCATTCAAGTCCAGCCTCTGCCACTTCAGAGCTGTTCAGGGTTCTGCAAGATTCTTAACATCAATAAGGCTATTTTGTTACTATAAAATACGGATAGTAATTTCTGCCTCTTCTAGTATTGTTTGTTTGTTTGAATTCAAGAGACTATGTTTGTGAAAATATATTTAGCAGCTTTAGTAAATTATAGGCTTATCTCTTATAAATGATAGGACCATCTAGGTGTGACACTCACTGTCTCTTTCCCCTCTCCCCACCGCCATCCATAAACCTCTCTTCATTTTGTTTTCGTTCAGGGTTATGGCACCATCAGTCACTCTGTCTGGTAAACCAAATCATCTTAAAAAATTTTTTTTCTTAATTTTTAATTTTTATTTGAGAGAAAGAGAGTCCAAGCAGGGAGAGGGCCAGAGGGAAAGAAAAAGAATCTCAAGCAGGCTCTATGCTGAGCTCAGGCTCAAATCATGACCTTAGAACCGTGACCCTAGCAGAAATCACGAGTAGGACAATCAATTGACTGAGCCACCCAGGTGGCCCTATGTCATCTTTAATTCTTCTTTGTCTTTCCTTCTAGCCCTATCACTACTCAAACCTTCAAAATCAGATCAGTTACCAAGACCAATCGATTCCACTTTGGCAATATTTATCATATTTGTCCATTTTGCTGTAATATCCTCACCAATTCTTGCTGGAATGAATTTATTTTTCTTAATTACTTATGTAAAAATTGTGAATAATAAAACAATCCTGATGTGAATTTTTTTTTAAAGATACAAAAGGTCATACAGTGAAAAGTAAGTCTTCCTTCCATGATTGTCTTCCGGGGACCTACTTCTCCACCTCAGAGGCAGCCATTGTTACAAGTTTCTTTTCTTTTTTAAAGCTAATTAATTTATTTTGAGAGAGACAGAGAGAGCACGAGCAGGGGAGGGGCAGAGAAAGAGGGAGAGTCTCAAGCAAGCTCTGCGCCATCAGTACAGAGGTCATGTGGGGCTCAAACTCGCAAAACTGTGAAATCCTGACCCGAGCAGGAATCAATAGTTAGATACTTAAGTGACTGAGACACCCAGGTGCCCCTTTCTTTATTTTTAAATGTTTATTATTTAAAAAATATTTTTGTTCAAATTTCACTCGCTCTCCTTTATTATATGTTTTATTTGAGTATGGTTGACACACAATGTGACATTAGTTTCGGGTGTACAACATAGTGATCCAAGTGTATGTAAGTTTATTGAACATCTTTTCAGAAGCTACACATCCACAAATCCCCCCAAACACACACCCATTTTTCATAGATGACAGCAAACTATGTATATTGTTCTCAACCTTGTTCTTTCATTAACAATATATTTTAGAGATAATTATATACTAAGCCCATAAAACTGATTAATTCTATTCAGTGGCTTCATACTCTGCCATTATATGGATAGCTTAATTTATTTAACCATCCTCTATGGACATTTAGAGTCTTTCCATTCCCTGTGTATGTAATTTTAAACAAATGTCCATACATTTATAACATAAATTCCTAAAAGTGGAATTTCTGGGTCAACATACACATATATTTTATTTTATTTTATTTTATTTTATTTTAACCAACTTTCTTTCTTTCTTCCTTCCTTCCTTCTTTCTATGTGATCTCTACACCCAACATGGCATTTAAACTCACAACCTCAAAATCAAGAGTTGCATGTTTTACCAACTGAGCCAGCCGGGTGCCCCATACACATATATTTTAAATATTGATAGATATCAATGTTGTGTAAAAGTCTGTTTATTCAGAAACTATGTATCAAAGTGACTGTTCCTCTATACCTTTTCTCTGTACCAACCAAGCATCTTTACCACACTTCTTAAGCATTGCCAATTAATTAGATGAGAAACAGTATCTTACCGGGTTTTTTCTTTTTTTTTTTTAAGTTTATTTACTTATTTGGGGGCCGGGGCAGAGAGAGAGAGAATCCCAAGCAGGCTACCCACAGTCAGCACAGAGCTTGATGCAGGACTGAAACCCCTGAACCGTGAAATCATAACTTAAGCCAAAGTCTGATACTCAACCAGTTGAGCCACCCAAGTGTCTGACACTTGACTTCAGCTCGGGTCACGGTCTCATGTGCCGGGAGCCAAAGAAAGAGTTAAAGAACTCTGGTGGAAAAGTTAAAACAGTATTGACTAACTCTGGTGGAATGTTACAGCTAAATAAGCAGCAAGCAGGTTGTAAATAGCTGTTAGTTCCTGAAGAGTTGTAAATACCTGTTGG